>NC_140183.1:86012078-86014578 GCF_963971535.1 Notolepis coatsorum
TGTGTGTGTGTGTGTGTGTGTGTGTGTGTCTGTCAGGGTGTGTGTGTGTGTGTCTGTCAGGGTGTGTGTGTGTGTGTGTGTGTGTGTGTGTGTGTGTGCGTGTGTATGTGTGTATGCGTGTGTGTGTGTGTGTGTGTGTGTGTGTGTGTGTGTGTGTGTGTGTGTGTGTGTGTGTGTGGTGTGTGTGTGTGTGTGTGTGTGTGTGTGTGCCTGTCAGGGAGTGTGTGTGTGTGTGTGTGAATGAAAATCATAGGGGGGTGTTCATTCTAGAGGCTGGTTGTTTCTTTCAGCTACAGCCCAGAGAGGAAGCCTTTCTAACCAGGATGATGAAATATTAACAACTGGTGCAGCAAACCATTTCACAGCTGGGCTACAACAAGTGTGACCCTTTAGGTCAGGTACACAACACGAGGGGCCCCCAGATGGAGGGGCCAAGCAGTTAGCAAGGTACCGTTCAGCGCCTGCTGTTATTAGTAGCCCCTCAATATGGAGATGCTTCTTTTTATATCCATGAAGTGTTTTTTTTTTTTTTTAATCTGTTACCTTTTTCACCATCATGTGTATTTATAATTATAATGTTTATGTGCAACAACGATGTGGCCAATCAGGGACTTTTGTAACTAACTGTCTCTCAATATCTGATTGCATTATTAGTGTTTATGTCCTTGATATACTTGGTATTTACGTGGACATAAATAAATCATTAAAATGTGTCTGTCAGGGTGTGTCTGTGTGTGTGCGTGTGTGTTTGTCTACATACATTGTTGGTGACGAAGCGTGTAGCCATGCGTATGATCAGGATGGCCCAGAAGATGTGCAGACACTGCAGCACCAGCATGAGGCTATTGAAGAAGTAGTACCCAAAGAAGGGACGGTACATGGTCACTGGATACACCCATGTGCAATATATGATCCTGGAATAGAGACAGAGAGAG
Organism: Notolepis coatsorum; assembly: GCF_963971535.1. NCBI lineage: Eukaryota > Metazoa > Chordata > Actinopteri > Aulopiformes > Paralepididae > Notolepis > Notolepis coatsorum. The sequence continues at coordinate 86,013,014 of NC_140183.1, forward strand.
AGAGAGGGGGGGGGGGGGGGGAGGCAAGTCAGTTTTCACTGCAAAATAAATCTCCATCTCCTCCTTCTGTAATTCAATCTTGTACTGAATCTTAAAGGAACACGCCAACATTATGGGAAATGGGCTCTTCTCCAGTGTCGGATAAAGATAGATACCAATTTCATCTCTGTGCGTTCAGTAGAAAGCTATCTGTGCTGCACAAAATCCTAGCGTAGCACAGATTTATAGAAGGGGATGGGTAGCGGCTTGCCTAGCTAAAACTCTCCGAGAGCCTAGGTTAGCTGCTACGTATCCGCTTCCATTAATTTGTGCTAAGCTAGGCTAGCTTGCAGCCGGATAGCTTTCTACTGAAGGCACAGAGAGGAAAGCCCATTTCCCATAATGGTAGCATGTTCCTTTAAATAAAATGTTTTCAAAACAAGGGGAGAAGTCTGGGGTGAGACAATTGGTCTTATTCTCCAACGGACTTACAACAAGAAATTTGCTCTCAGGGCCAATTGAGACATCTTAGGGCCGGTTGTGGGATTCCCCAACCGTCCCTAAGCTTGGATTCGGCCGTGGCTGAGAGCAGGATTTAGGAGTGCTGAGGAGCACACTTAACTTGACAGACTGGTGTGCTCCGTGAGGAATCATAGTGATTTCTCCATGACAACCCTACAGGCCTCATTGGAATTAATGAATTAATCATAATTTAAATAAATATGACAATATTTGTACGATAAACAATTACGCGCTTGATGTCGGAAAAATAAATAATATGGATTCATCTGATCACAGGGCAGCTGGATTAACCATATCTGAACCAGCTATTTTGGACAAATGCATAATTACTTAATTACTCAGATATTCAAAACACAATTACGCATTTAATGATTGAAAATAATAATTATTTAATGCCTTCTGTGGCATTTGTATTTCTTATTTGTTACATATCTGTTTTATTGATTAATTATACATTTGAAAGAATGCAGGTTATAGCCACCATGCAATATATCCCATTGATTGGTACAATGGGATTGTTTTATATAGCTATAACCTGCATTCTTTCAAATATATCATTAATCAATAAAACAGATATTGAGATACACTATGTAGCCTACTACACCAACACTGCAAATGCCAGCGGATAAATAAATAAGAACTAAAGCTAATTGCATGGAAATAGACTGCATTAATATTCCATAAGTCTTGTTGTGTGCGCCACACACGCGCACACTGTATAGCCTGCGTGTCTAATGAATGAACAGTGGGCTTATATTATTCTAATTACTTGTTATATTAGGATTTAGTAGATACTATATATATGCTCTTCCCTATACATACAGTAAGTACAGTACACATAAGGCCGCCAGAGTCGGGCGTACCATCAGCGGACTGCATGGTGGACTGTACTACGGGCAGCGCAGTATCTGTGCTCTCCTAATAAAACAAGTCATTAGAATAATATAAGCCTATACTGTGTTCATTCATTACGCACGTAGACTATACAGTACTGCGTGCGCGCGCGCGTGTGTGTTCGTGCGCTGCGGCAGGTGCACCACGAGCTGTATTATATTATGATGATG
>NC_140183.1:86019578-86028757 GCF_963971535.1 Notolepis coatsorum
AACAACAAGATTATTTCATGTGCATATCTCGATGGCGTGTCTGTGTGTGATGACCGTAGTAACTCCCAGCAGAGAGAGGCAGCGAGGGTAGGACTTTGTTTTCAGAGGAACACGCTGTCTGTGTTGAACTGACCCCAAATGAGAGTCCACGTCGCACACACGCACGCACACGCACACGCACACACACACACACACACACACACACACACACACACACACACACACACACACACACACAGACACAGACACACACACACAGACACACACACACACACACACGCACAACAACAGTCTAATGTCTACTCATAGCCCTCTCCGTATTTCTAATGGACCTGACAGGGAGAACAGTGTCGCGTTACATTACAGCACAGGGTGGAATGTTCACCGTCGTTCCGGACTTGTTATGCCTCTCATGTTCATTCATTCATTCAATCTGTATTCAATCTATGTGAGATTGCTGTTAATTGAGACTATAGTTCAGCTTTCAACACCATAGTCCCCATCAGACTGGCTGACAAGTTGATTGATCTGGGTCTGAACTCCACCCTGAGCGCCTGGATCCTGGACTTTCTGACCGACAGGCCCCAGGCGGTCAGGGTGGGTGGACACACCTCCAACTCCATCACCCTGAGCATCGGGTCCCCTCAGGGCTGTGTCCTCAGCCCCCTGCTGTATTCGCTGTACACACACCACTGTGTGGCCAGGTTCAGCTCCAACTCCATAGTGAAGTTTGCGGACGACACGTGGTGGTGGGCCTGATCTCTAACAATGACGAGAAGGCCTACCGTCCTGGCACCCGATTCCGCTGGGTTCGTGGCCCCACGAAATTGTGACATTGTGCACGGCATGCCAAACCCCTCCCCCCCCGCTTGGCGGGTGGGCCGCCGGGGTACTGTTTTTACAGTCAGCCCCTTTAGGCGCTCCTGTGTAGTTCGCAGTCCTCCGGGCGCAGGTCGAGCTCTTGTTACCTGTCGGCCTGGATTAAGGGATCAACCTCCTTTTTGGAGTGTTTGTCTCCCCGGTGCGCCAGCTGACCCCACGAGATTATGGGGGAGGAGCCTCCTCCTCAGGGAGTTTCAGAGCCTCCTCATGAAGTTCTTCGGAGCCTCCCCCCCCCTCAGTGGAGCCTCCTCCTCAGAGAGGAAACCTCCTTACAGAGCCTCCTCCTCAGGGAGTTTCAGAGCCTCTTCCTCTGTGGGTCTTCGCGGCATGCCAGGTGGAGAAGGGCCTTCACCTGTTGTAGGCCCTGTCCGATACGCTGGCGGTGTAGAGGGTACCAGTGAACACCTGGAGAGGTCTCAATGTCACGGCCTCGTTGACCTCACCAGGCCCCTTTTCTGGGGGTCCTGGCCCCCGGACTCGCCGGTAAGTCCGCCTTGTGTGGCCTGGGGCTGGGACCTCCTTCGCGCCCCGCCGCTACGGCTTCACCCGCGGGGTCGGGTTTTCTTTAATCCCGACCCCTTGGAATGCCTCGCGGGTCTAATGACCCCGAACCCGCGAGGTGTGGGAGCTTTTGTTTTCAAGTGTGTTCCCTGGTAGCGTGCGGGGCGCGCGGTCGGGTAGTCTCGGGCCCTTCTGTCCCGCGGTCTGCTCACCCTGTGCGTTTGTTGGGTGCTGTCCCCTCTTTCGCACAGTCGGTGTCCTGTCCCCCTCCCACCCCTCACCCTCCCCGGTATTCTGATGGTTGTAGGGGACCTCAGCGGGTACATTTGTCGGGCTCTCCGCTCTGCTCCGCTCTTATATTCCAACAGCAGAGCCGAGCTATCTACGAAATATAACAAAGGTTATCCTATAACCCTAGTTATATGAGTAGATAGTGAGCGCTCTGCTCTCACTCACTGAGGACGCCCTTTTGGTCTTCCGTTTTAACGGTGAAAGACTAGGGAAGAGCAGGAGTACGGCCACACACCCCTCGCTTATATCCATGGGCGGATGTGGGCGTGGCCGAACAGGTGTAGGTGCATTGTTGCTGAAAGTTTTCAAATTCACAGTATGTGATGGGGAATATTCCAACAGAGCAGAGCGCTCGCTATCTACTCATATAACTAGGGTTATAGGATAACCTTCGTTTTAAGTACCTGGGAGTCCACATCACAGAGGACCTGACATGGACAACACACACAGACACTGTGTTAAAAAAGGCGAAGCAGGGCCTCTACCACCTGAGATAACTCAGGAAATTCAGAGTATCAGGGAAGATACTACAGTCCTTCTACTCTGGGGCTGTAGAGAGCATCCTGACTGGGAACATCACTGCCTGGTTTGGCAACTGCACTGCCCAGGACAGGAAGGCTCTACAGAGAGTATTACACTACCACCCCTGCAGGACCTATACAACAGGAGGTGCAAATCCAGACTTGACTTAAACCCTTTTGCTCTTTGGGGAGCATAGGTCAATCATGAAATCTCTCCAGCTGGTTCGGTGTTGCAAATCCAGAGCCTGCGGAATAATAAAGGACTCCCACCACCTGTTCATTCTGTCATCCGCTCACAACAGATACATCTGTGGGTTCTTTTTGAATGATAATCGGTTGTCTAATTGAGCGATAAGGTTCTAATGAAATGAAATGGCTCTGTAAATTACAGCTCTACTTTTAGTTATGTTTTTATTTATTTATTTATTCATTTATTTATTTGACCTATATTTACCCAGGGTAGGTTCGCTGAGCACGGATGCTCTTTCTAAGCAATGCCCTGCTTCACACTCACACATACTGTACATTTGCACCTGTACACAGTACGACCTGTCGGACGGCAGGCGCACATCCCATCATGTTGCCGTGTTCCTTTAACCCCCAACATTAACCCCCAAAATGTAAAAAAGGAACTTCTCTTGTGAACTGAAAGCCACAAATGTTTGGTGAGTGTGTTTTCAATGTAGCTGATGGAGACAGATTTCCTATAGTTTGGTATTTTCTGTTCGGCACAGAATCAGAATATGAGTACAGTGTATAAAACGGTGAAATGTAGGGCACATACATACTGTATACATGACTTATGAATGTATACATTGTACTATTGAAACAAATAATACTGCTCAACTGCACAGCCCTGTTAAATATTCCATCTCACTGTATTTAAATGTGTATTCTATTTGTATTCTAATTTAATACAATCGTGCACAATTGTACAGCCCTGGCCTAATTTATTTTATAATTCTATTCTATTGTCCTTTTATTTTAACTTAGTTTATATTCCATTTTATTCTACGCTTTATTTTTTATTCTACCTTAAAATAATAAAGGTATTATGTCCCCACCAAACGACCAAATCAAATTCCTTGTAAGTGCAGACTACTTGGCAATAAATACCTTTCTGATTCAGATTCTGAAATAATGGGATGTGTTATTTTCCTCACCACATACTCTTTTTTTTTTGATCCACTTTTTCTCCCATTTTCTATATTTTCTCCCATCCCAATTTCGTATCATCCAATTCAACCCTCCCCTGTCACGAACGCTGTTTCTTGCCTCCCACAAGCCGGCTGCAGTGAGGACTAAGTCATACATAGCACAAGTCCCCTCCGGTACTTGAGGTAACAGCAGTCGCATCTTTTCACCTGCGCAGCTCGACCTCTCAGTGTCGAGGAGTAACGCGTGGGAGGCTCACGCTGCCCCCGACACTTCCTGATTCTACTGCGCAGGCGCACCAACCGACTTGTAGGAGTCGCTTGTTCACAACGTTCGATCCCCACCCTTCAGTTTTTCCCTCCCCGTAATACGGCCAATGTGTATTACTGCGGACGACCAGCCAAACTGAAAAACAATGTGGAGAGCTGGATTCGAACACGCGAATCCTAGCGTCTCCACACTGGTGGCGAGTGCCTTGCCCACTACACCACCTAGCCGCCCCGCCTCACCACATACTCTTCTCGTTCACCATCTATGTACCTGCTGGTGTAAAGTAGGTCAGGATAGAGTCGACTCACTTTACGCTTCACATCCGAAGCCACGCTGACGAGCAGCGACCAGTAGAAACCCAGTTCTATCATGTAGTACCAGTACTGCGAGGGCAGCAGCGTCTGAGGAGGACCCAACAAAACAGTCCTTCAGCAACAAATGACACAACAACAAGTTGCAAATGTACAGAATGTTACATTCCTTTTTTATATTTTATAGACAAGATGCAATGTAATTGCCCTATCTCAAACCCGCCCCCTCTTTTCTTGATCCTCGAGGAAAGCAACAGTTGTGATTGGAGGATCAAGAGGAGGGGACAGAGTTTGAGATAGGGCAATTATCCCCTTGTACAATAAGTACTAATACTGAATCAGTTGTAGATTAGATGCAGAGGACTGTGGGGGGGTTGAGCAGTGCAGACGGTGGACATGTCATTGGAGTTCATCAAGTGGGCGCCTCCTGTCACAGATGTTTAATTTAGTCCCATGACAACACCCTCAGAAAGACTCCCCTCCCTCTGCCCCCCCCCCCCCCCCCCCCACTCACTCTCACAGCAGGACCTGTCCTACAAGCTCTCTATCAACAGCACTATGGCGGCCAGGGGTGTAAAGTACTTCATTACAATACTTAAGTACTGTTTTTGGGGATTTGTAATTTACTCGAGGTATTATTAGGTTTGTATACTTGTACTTTTACTCAATTACATTTCAGAGAAAAAAAACATACTTTTTACTCCTTACATTTAAAATGCAGACCTACAAAGTATAAAGTACAAATCTTGCAGGTCCAACTATTTTAATTAGTATATTTGTTTCTCTGGCCGAACTAACGTTAACGGCCACACTTTATTTAATAACAGCCAATCAAATTCCCATCAATGGAAAATTAACCCACCGATACCCATGCTGATTGGTCCTTGTGCGAGACTAGAAAGCGGGGATCTTTGATTAAACACCTGCTATCAGAAGAATAGACAGTCAGAGTGACAAGCTACAGAAGATGGCCACAAACGACAGTACGAGTGATGAAGAGGACAAAAACGAAAATGTAATTTCCCCGGAATAAAAAAAAGTTTTTACATTTACTTTTTAGTACATTTAAAAGTAGAAACCTTTTGACTTTTACTCAAGTGTGTTTTTAGCCAGATACTCTGACTTTTACTTGAGTATGATTTTGAGACGGTATACCCATACTTTCACTTAAGTATAATCTCTGGGTACTTTTTACACCCCTGCCGCTACCCACAAGCTCTCTATCAACAGCACTATGGCAAAGATGTCAACAAACGGAGCAACAACGTATTGTCATCCCTGGAGACCGTACCAGCACAGGAAAGCCCTCCCACATCTCCTTCACGTCATACAGCCAGGGTTTCTGTGAGGAGAGAGAGCGAGAGAGTGTGGGGGAGAGGAGGAGAGGATGGGACAAAAGAGGAAGACATTTCTATTTATATCAACTGACTCAGCACAAAAGTGACCTAGTATTTCTATTCTGACAAGTGTGTGAAAGGTGCAATCAACCATCTATTACCACGGCGACTGTTGGTTATGGTTGATGGCCAGACGGCACAGTCCTACACAGAGAGTTGGATGGCGTTCCACTGTCAAACATCTTTACTGTCAAACATCTTTGCTAGTTTGAGTAAACTAAAAGTAAACGAATTATTATAATATTATATTATTATATTATTGCCCCCCCCCCCCCATATTTTTAGTCTCCTTTATAAATAAGAACCAAAAATATGTTGAAAAAAGTTAAATAATAAAATTTCACTGCATCTGTGCAGCCTTGTTTATTCACTGTGTCCATGGAAACGACAATGAACGCAGCCATAAAGGTATGGTTTCCTTTCGCAAAAAAAAAAAGGATATCACTGCATAACTATTCAGACAAGCTTAATATTTGGTTATTATACTATATGCAATTAAAAGATTTTGCCGCATTTTCTTTCAAACGAATTTGGTCGCGGATGTCAGGATTTGGTCCAGCTATGAGGCACTTTGGGCAGAGCCGTCTTGCAGGATGTTTGACGTACAGGTGTAGAGACAGCTCTGCGTAGGAGTGTGCACAAGAGGTGATGAATGAAGTGGGGAGGACACCACGATAGGGTGACGGGTCAAGGTTGAAAGGTCGATACTCACATCGATGAGGGCGGCCAGGCCAGCAATGAAAGCAAGAAGGTAAAAGGTAAATCTCCAACTGCAAGAGAACACACACATACAGTCTTTCTGCTCAGTCATCGGGTAAAAGACAACACATATTTTGCACACACACAGACACAATTCACACACTACTGAACAGCTCAAAACATAAAGATATACCAAGCGGAATGAAGTGCCAAGAAATGTAGAGTAAACTACTCTGGGAATGTCAAACCAGGACGGACGGACGGACGGACGGACGGACGGACACACACACACACACACACACACACACACACACACGCACACGCACACGCGCACATACACACACACACACACACACACACACACACACACACACACACACACACACACACACACACACACACACACACACACACACACACACACACAACACAGCATAGTCACAAGAACACAAGTCCATTGTAGTTTTACTGCACATTTGCTGTGTCAGATTCTACTTCTCTTCGGACAAAAACAACAAGATTTTTTATTTTTTTTATCCACTTTTTCTCCCATTTTCTATATTTTCTCCAATCCCAATTTCGTATCATCCAATTCAACCCTCCCCTGTCACGAACGCTGTTTCTTGCCTCCCACAAGCCGGCTGCAATGTGGACTAAGTCATACATAGCACAAGTCCCCTCCGGTACTTGAGGTAACAGCAGTCGCATCTTTTCACCTGCGCAGCTCGATCTCTCAGTGGCGAGGAGTAACGCGTGGGAGGCTCACGCTGCCCCCGACACTTCCTGATTCTACTGCGCAGGCAGGCGCACCAACCGACCTGTAGGAGTCGCTGTCCACAACGCCCGATCCCCACCCATCAGTTTCCCACCCCCTAATACGGCCAATGTGTTTTAGTACGGACGACCAGCTAAACTGAAAGCAATGTGGAGCGCTGGGCTCGAACAGGCGAGCCCAGCGTCTCCGTCATTCGTGGCGAGCGCCTTGCCCACTACGCCACGTAGCCGCCCGACAACAAGATTATTTCATGTGCATATCTCGATGGCGTGTCTGTGTGTGATGACCGTAGTAACTCCCAGCAGAGAGAGGCAGCGAGGGTAGGACTTTGTTTTCAGAGGAACACGCTGTCTGTGTTGAACTGACCCCAAATGAGAGTCCACGTCACACACAGACAGACAGACAGACAGACAGACAGACACACAGACACACAGACACACAGACACACACACACACACACACACACACACACACATGCTAACGTCCGAGCACAGACAATGACACAGCAGTCAGACAGTGTCCTCCCTGCTAAGTGGTGTAACAGAGCCTCAGTGGGGACATGTCCTCTGCAGTCTCTCAGACAGGTGGCAGGAAAGGAGTTCAGAGGCAGGACCATATTAGAAATAGAATCGATAGAATGGCGATTCACATTCAAGTGTAAACATTTTATCTTTGAATAGTCATCTGGCTGGATTCACCTTAAAAATGGCTGCGATAGAATGTTTGATAATCGATGTATCTCAAACCCTGCCCTCTTTTATTGATCCTCCAATCACAACTGACAAACTTTGTCTGAGGGAAGCAACAGTTGTGATTGGAGGATCAGGAAAAGGGGGCGGGTTTGAGATAGGTGAATTACGTCAAGGAAAACAGTGTTGATTTGGTGCATGAGACATCAGAGAGTTGATGCGTTACCATGGCAATGGCGTCTTTTGGATGAACATTCCAGTGGCAGTTGGTAACATTCTAACGTTCGCTTTAGTAGAACTTGTAAAGTTTCAGTGCAGTCTTACCTTCATGTAAAGTAATCTACCAGTAAGCTAGCAATCACTGCTGTCCCTGTCATCCGCTGTCCAACACCACCATTCCTCCCAGGTGTCAGGCTCCTCATTCACTTCCATTAATTTTAATTAATGGAATTAATTAATTAACTATACTTCTAAAGTATAAACAAACTACAGCTGTACAGGTTTCAACAAAACAGACAATTCTGACTAAGGTATGTGTTTGTTTTGGCATTTGATTTACAGATTTATTAACTTGAAATACGGTAGTTCCTTTTCACACAGAGAAGCCGGCAAAAAGGTGGCATTTTGAAATGCACCATCGCTGGGTCCAGATTCACACTGCCCAAGAAAGCCACCAATTTGCCGGCATGTCAACTTTCACACACAAAACCATAACCTCCTTTTGTTGCTAAGCAACATGTCATTTGGGGTTGTAATTTGTTCTTGGTAGTAGCCTAGTATAATCAATACAGGACGTTTTAAAATGCAGTGCAAAATTTAAATCAAGCTGCTGCACCTCAGCATGGAGATCGATAGGTATAGGCTACAGTTGCTTAGTGAGAAATGTATTTCCATCCATAGTGCACTGAATTAAAAAAAAAAAAGAAAAAAAAAAAAAAAAGAAAATGATCTAACCCTAACTAACCATACTGTCATGCACTTGTCCTAATAAACTAACCCTACACTGTAGCACTCAACACTTTGACGAACATTGTTACTCAGCTGATAGAGTTGTGCCCTTCCTGATGGCTTGTCGTACAGAACTTGTAAGTCGCTTTGGATAAAAGCGTCAGCTAAATGACTAAATGTAAATGTAAATGTAAATGTGCATAGCTTACTGTAACTATTAACCAGTTCATAATTGTTTTCCTGCTGGATTGGATTTCATTTATCATTGGGGAACAAAATTCTCTGCGTGATTAAATCTTTGCATACGTGTTTGGCTCTGCTATTGTAGACACCTGAAAATGACTGACTATTATTCAATGTGTCTAACGCTAATTCTTTGCATTCCCTGTGTTCGCGAGGATGTTGTGTAACCGGCCGACCGCTCTTGATCATCCCTATCCTGACATTGACACTTAACTGGCTGATCTCTTTGATTTTCTCCCTATCCTAACATTGACACTTCATAGTGGGACAGGATACAGGTGCCGCCAGGGGCGCTGGTGGTCACGTTGGGCAGGGAGACACAGGTGAAGAAGAATGGGTTCAGAGCGCGGTGCCGAGGGAGGGGCTTCCTCTTCATCGTTTTCCACAGAGGGAGGAGGACGCACGGAACGGGAGCTCCGGAGATTCAGCACGCGAGAGATAAACTCAGTTACAAAGCGGGTTATTATAGAAGTATGCGATAGTTTAGCGTTTGGTTA
>NC_140183.1:86028957-86093059 GCF_963971535.1 Notolepis coatsorum
TCAAAACCTGGGCTGCTGTGCCTGTTCGCTGACTGAACGGGTGTATTTGGGAAAATAACTGTGGAACAAAATGTCTTAGAACTTTATACTGGTTGGTCAAATTGGAAGAAATGCATCTTTACCACTTCTAAAGCAGGGCGTGGGATAAGGAGCGAAGAGGAATAATCTGATCTGAGTGAGTCAGAGAAAAGCAGCAAGAGATAAAATAACAGGCTGGGGTTGAAGGAATCTAATTAGAGACGAGAGGAGGAGGAGGAGATAGAGAGCAGCGATGCACAGACGGAGTGAGAGGGAGGAAGAGGAGAAGGGCGAAGCAAGGGGGGAAGAGAGAGTATATGGAGAGGAATAGAGTCTATCAGAGAGGGAGAGAGAGAGGGGGTGACAAAACAAAATGCAGATAGGCAGAGACAGATTAAAAAAGATAAGAGACAGATTTAAAGAGAGAGTGAGAGAGAGAGAGAGAGAGAGAGAGAGAGAGAGAGAGAGAGAGAGAGAGAGAGAGAGAGAGAGAGAGAGAGAGAGACAGATGGGCTGACCTTTCGAAGATCTGTCGGATAATGAGGAATGTAATGGCGATGGGCAGCACCACCCAGAGGTCGGCGGCCTTGGCGTATGTCCGGCCATCCCTGTCCTCCAGGTCGGCCCAGCCCAGCCCCTCTGGAAACCACAGGTGCTCCCGCCAGAACCACTCTCTCAGCCCCCTCAGCATCCTTCCTGCTGCAACACACGTCACAGAACCAATACAATCAAAACGGTGTCCCTCAATCTCATAGCATTTTTTTTTTAACAGAAGGCATGTCAATGTGAAGTTAAGTTACCCAAGATGTTGTTTACAGTGTGTGATCTCAGACATCTCGTAACAAACAACAGGTGATCAAATGGCAGGTGATTATCGTTAAATGACAACAGTGGCCAATGAGCTGTGGCACAGTGTCATATTGTATAAGATAAGGTATTCCTTTATGAATCCCCTTGGGGAAATTCAGGTGTCATACATGGGGGGGGGGGGGGGGGGCGTACAGGTATGGGTAATAGTGGAAGACATAAATAAATACAAATCAAAATATAGTAAAGATAAAAATAAGCTAATCAGATATATGTACAGAGTTGTAGTATAATATGTGGAGTGATGGACAGTATTGTAGTAGTGAAACTGTCCAGCAGCGTAACTAGCAAGAGTAGGACATGTACAGATCTAGATATAGCATGAATACTATGAATAGCTGTGAGCCCCTTGAGAAAGTAGCATCCTGGTAGTGAACATAATAAAACGGTTCTGCTTCCTGTAATAGATTGCATCATCTAAACTGTTACCCTGATCCTCCCAGCAGTCAGTCTGTCAGTTGTCAGTAGCTGTAAAGGATATCAGCTTGCCTAGTCAACAGACAAGGAATGAAACTGTAGTTTGCACACAATTCAGTTAACTTTAGCGGTTCAAAGACATCCACATAGGCCGTGACAATTGATTTATCACTAGCACGGGTTAAAGGGATATCTCGCTAAATCATTAGTCTTACCTCTATCTTACCTCTATCTAAAGTCATCTACAAGTAAGCTAGCGACCGCTGTTTTCCCTGTTGTCTGCTGTCGACACAACCAGCCTCCCCATTCACTTCAATTAATTTGAGGACCATGTCTAAATATCGTATTTCTGAAATATAAACAAACTACACTGCAATATGATTATGTGTAATATTATGTTTCTCAAAAATATATTTGTCAGAAGTACTTGTTTTTTAAGTAATGTTGCCATTTTCAAAATCTGAAAAGTAACTATTTCTTACTTGAGGTGTAGTTTGACCAACTGTCAACTTTGCACAGAATGTTTAGAATCAAGGCAGGAGGTAAGGTAACTACGGGCAACTATTCCCCAAATATTGCTACAACAAATCTACTGGGGCTGCTTTTATTTTTCAAAGGTAATACATCTGTAAGAGACATCAAATGCAAATTTCAACTAAACAGAATTGTTTGTTCTGTGAGATTTGCACAGCAGTAGTCTTTTTGTACTTCAGAAGTACGACATTTAGACTAAAAATAAACAGAAGTGAATGAGGAGCCTGAAGACTATTATGTACGGAGCTATTTTGAGTTGGAACATGAATCAGGATGCTCAACGACAATAACACTATGTAACAAACCATCAAATACACTCACAGCACACACATCCACACGTACACACTCACTTTAAATAAACAACCCACTTTACCCACTTTAGACACTTTAACACACTCTATATTTATTGGTAAAGAGATTTGCACTACAACTCATAGCTCATTGCACCTTACCCTAAGTTGTACCTCATCCCACTTCTGCATTGTACTGTATATTGTATTGTACCTCAGTTACTTTTTCTCTACTCTGCATTGTATATTGTATATATGTATATTGAACACGTTTGTTTTGTTTACACTTGTCTACGTACTTGACTTTCTATTTTATACTTATTTTATACTTATCTATTTTTATCTAGCACACTCTCAGGAGCAAAACAGAAAGAAGCATTTCATATAAAAGTATTCTGTATTTTTGTATGACAACTAATAAAGAAACTTGAAAACTTGAACTTGAATGCCAGTTCCATGTACCTACTTAAAAAGAGTATGTTGAATAATAGTTAGGTGTGGATGTCTGTACCTTGTTACGCTTGTTTTGTTCTGTTACTATGTTTCTGATCTAACTGTGTTTTATTATCATTTACTAGGGGTTTATGTTGTTAATATGTAAAAAAAAATTTAATGGTTTCTTCTGTTGGGAGAGTTTGTGGTTGATAAGTGACTGGAGAGCATGATTCTGTGTTTTCTTTTTTCAAGTTGAGCTGTGAATTGATTTCACTGTATTCTGTTGATTTCATTAGGTGTGTGGACCCCAAGAAGATTAGCTGCCACTGTGGTAGACCAATAAACAAATAAACCTGGGAATGGTGGTGTTGACAGCAGACAACAGGGATAGCAGTGGTCACTAGCGTACTACTGTATGTAAGTAGATGCACTTACATAGCAGTAAATTCTACTAAAGTGGAATATCCCCTTAAACCAATGTTAGCCAATGTTAATCTCCCATAGCAACCAATCACACTGGTCCCATGAATTTGTTTATATTTTAAAGCTTCCTGTATCTCCTTTCAATGAACAGAGAGCCACACCGCCTCAACATATTGAGAGTTGGCTACGCTCAGAGAAGGTACAGTCAACATTTACAACAAATCAAATGATACATCTGAAGCTGGACAGAAATGTACATTCCAATTCCACAATAAGCCTTTTCTGATTGGTTCTTTGGGGACCAGATGGTGATATGTTCCGTACCGCATCAGACACAATGTCCACAATACGGTCATGACGAGCGATGTACAGGTGTTTGTATGTATGAGGGGGGCCGACGTCCCACTCTACTGGTTAAAGTTGCTTACTCGTGAGTAGTACGTTCATTGATAAAGAAAAATAATGGTAGCCTGGTGGCTATGTAGGTCCACTCGACATTGGGGACTCCCAGCCCTCCCTCTCCACATGGGAGAAAGATCATGCCCCGTGTGGAGTGTGTGTTGAGGCCTACCCACTTTCTGACCAGCTGAACAGTTTTATTTGTCATTTCTCTCAGTGCCTTGAGAGGGATGTGTACATTGGCAAAACACACACACACACACACACACACACACACACACACACACACACACACACACACACACACACACACACACACACACACACACGTGTGTGCCTGCTTGCACAGATAAACACAGACTCAGACACACACACAGTCACACACACACATTAACCTGCTGCTGTAGCAGATAAACACACAGACAGAAACACACAGCACACCATCTCTCATACACAAACACACACTCATGCACACATGTACACACACACACACACACACACACACACACACACACACACACATGCACATGCACGCAAAGGACGTGGCAGGTAAATACAGTTACAACAAAAAGAGATGATTCACCCCAAGTCCCAAAGGTAAAAATAGCCTGGCTGGGGCCTGTTTCACGCTATCAGCAGTAAATGGCTTAGTAGCCATAAGCCGAATCTACACTTGTAAATGAGAGACTTCTGTATCATGCAATTACAGTAAATAGGCGCTCTTAATTAGGTGCCAGCCTCTGTGGGGGAAATAGGAGCCCTCTCCCCCCTCTGTCCCCCGTCTACCCCTTTTTATGGTGTCCCCCCTCCCCTCCCCTCCCCTCCCCTCCCCTCCCCTCCCCTCCCATGGCAGGAGCCCCCTCTCTGTGATTCGGTCTCTTACTTCCGGGTCTCCTAGCTAGTCACTTGGATGAGAGCCATTCAGCCATTCTCTGACTATTCTCTGTATTCGATACTTTCATTCTGAGTTAATAAATTGAATTAATCGGATTCATCGACTGAGTAAGTTATTACATGTTTCTCACACCTCCCCCTCTCATTGGAGGCTTGGCTGTAGTTTCTCTAATGTATATAACAGACTCACAGAGAACAGGGGGAAGCAAGGGGGCCATGCGTGAGGCACTAAAGACCAGGGCCCTCATTTATCAACAATTCTTAGAAAGTGTTCTAAATTTTCGTTCTTAAGCACAGAATTTAGAATGTGTGTGTACGTACAGAAAAATCGGGATTTATCACACGTGCATAGACGTGTCCCACGCACACTCTGTGTTGATAAATACCATTTGTTCTTAACGTCTATGCTCGTGCACGATTATCCATATTATGGTCATGAAACACCCCCATGGGATGTGAAATAATGGACTAAGCCGAGCAAACTCTGAGAAACTTCACTGAGAGCGAGGTCTAACCAACTAATTCAACGTATACAGCATTTCCCGTTGTGAACAATCTTATTTGGAAACATGACACACAGAATAATAGTATTTAGCGTTTTATTTTAAACAATATTTAATCGTATGATTATTATAGATATTTTTTAGAGAATAAATAAATCCAATGAAGTTGTCAAGTTCACACTTCACAGACAACTCCGCTGAGGACGAGGGAGCATGTAGTCTATCTTCGGTGCGCCGGGAGCCAAGGATGTTGACTGACCCAGTCCTGCTACAGAACCAGCACATTGACAGAAATAAATGACAAGCTGACCCGACATTAAGCACTGCAATGACTGAAATTAAATCAATTTCAGCCGGCCAACTCTACGCTCTACAATGCCTATTGTGCGCTCGTGAGCCTGTGGTTCTGGTCAGAGTCATTATGGCTTCAGTGGATAACCCTGATCTGCATTTAAGTGATGTTTTAATTATAGATACCAATAACATTACAATTGAATTAAATACAATTAGGCCTGAATGAGTCGTGTTCCTCCCGGCCACCGGCAACGACATTATCAGCCAAATTTGCTCCACGCTCCAATGTGGGTCTCAAATTGCAAATCAAGGAGAATGTGTCTCGGGTAGCGGACTATACTTTATATTATTATGTTCTCTCTCTGCAAATAGACATGCCCTATATCTCTGAAAACATCTGAGCGCACACCGCGAGAAGTATTCCTATAATAACGCTATGAACCAGGCTGAATTCATTCGGAAATACCTATTCCAAAAGCTATTTAGGGTTTGACAATAATTACACTAATGTCGCTATTTTACAATGCACACTATAGTGAATTACGGGTCATACAGAACACGTCATTGTTGAAACTAATGCATGAAACTGATGAAAGCATAATGCCGTCCGTCTGCAGTCTTCATATTCTACCGCTGGGCGCCAGGTACGTACGGCCTGAGCTGACAAAGTCAAGCACACGTTTCAAATTGATAAGTCCCACACATTGCTTAGAAATGATCGTACGCACGGGTTACGCACATATCTGTGCGTATGCACCATTGATAAACGAGGGCCCAGACCTTCAGCTCACCTTCTTCTTCATCATTTCCACAGAAATGCGTCACAGTCCATATAGCTGCTTAGAGAATGACGTTGAGGAATATGAATCCCTCTGCTTGTAAGGTTTAGGGCGTGGCAGATAGAGGAGGGGTCTGTGTATGTGTGTGTGTGTCTCTGTGTGTGTGCGTGCGTGCAAAGGAGAACTAGCATCTGGAGGAAGTGAGCCATGATTCATCCATGAGCTGAGCAGAGAGTGACCCCCCCCCCCCCCCCCCACACACACTTCTGTCTCTGATGATGAGTGCCGTTGCCTCCTCCCAACCCTACCTCCCTTTCCACCCACTGCAGCTGTAATGTACCCCCCCACCCCCGCATACCCCCCCCCCCCCCTTCTAACCCCTCCCTCTCTCAACCCCACCCTTCTGCTTCCTCAGAGCATTCTGTTAAGGATTCCCCCTTTGGCTGGGGGTGCGGAGGCCATGTGTAATGTCCTCCCTAGACGGAGCCTGGCTCCTTCTCAGCTATGCAGCTGGATTTAGGACACACACACACACACACACACACACACACACACGCACACACACACACACACACACACGCACACACACACACACACACACACACACACATGGACTGGAACACAGGTCTTCTACAGTAAAGGCAAGGCAGTCAGTGAGTCGAGATTGCCTTGATCAGAAGGACACCCGTTAACACAACAACTTTGTTATAGTTCTGTCTGTCTGTCGGGTCTGCATAGATGACTACGTGTTATTTGGCTGCTCTTTTAACTCATTCAGCGCCATACGCGATGATAGTCGGGTTATCTCACCAGCGGTTGAGCGCCATACGCGAGTATAGTCGGGTTTTCATCGTTTTTTCTTTTATTCGATTTTTTTTATTCTATGCAATGTCACGGACCTCTGTGTTACCATAGGAAATCATTCTGAAATCCCAAAAGTGCAATAGCGGCCGCATCCTGCTAGGTAGCTTTGAAACCTTATTTCACACTGGGTGTTACATCGTATATGGTCGCTTCATCCGAGCACTCTGCCGCTGCCACGTCGCCGCGGGGCGTGTCACGTGGGCGTCATGGCCAATCAGAGAAACGTGGAAGCACTCTTGGGCTGCCTTTAAAAATATAGCGTCCCGTCTCCCTGTCTACCTGAGAGTGGCTGTCTCGTGGTGATGACAGAAGTAGCGGACGTCCCATGATGATGACTGGGAGGATGTGACCCTCTCTGCGCCGCCCCCATGCCTCAAATAGATCCGCCATCAGCTCTATTTTAAAATATTTCTAAATGTTCAGTTGCTATTGCATGCACTTATCTGTGTTTCATTACTCATATGAGTGCATGCTTACAAACTGTTTGCCTGTTTTATTGCAACACTACTATCACCGGCTAATCTTTCCTGTGACAAAATGGCATCCAATGTAATAAAAAAAGTCAATCAACGAACTCGATTCTTGTACCGGATCTCCTCTCTGGTAAACAAGAATACCCTGAAGACTCTGGCAGGAGCACTCATTCAAGGGTACTACGACTATGCGTGCACCTCATGGTACCAAAGCACCTCAAAGGCACTAAAAACCAAATTACAAACATCTCAAAACAAACTAGTCAGACTACTGCTTGACCTGACTCCTAGAACCCACCTCACCCCTGCACACTTTGCCAACCTAGGATGGCTTAGAGTAGACGACAGAGTACAGCAACTTGCAATGGGCCTGGTCTACAAGATACACTACACGACCAAGGTACCCATGTACATGTCAAAATACTTCCCAAAGGTCAGTGAATACCACGATCACAACACCAGAGGGAGCTCCACAAATCATGTAAAACCCAGATTCGGCTCAAACAAGGGACTAAACACGTTTCGCAATTATGCCACAACAATGTGGAACGCCCTACCCAAAGCTGTAAAGGAATGTGAATCACTACCCACCTTCAAAAACACTCTCAAAGAACACCTACGGGAGACTGCAATTCAAAACTGGCCCCTACAAATGTCCTAACCCAGTTGTACAATAAAGACCAAGCATGGCTTTGTCAGTATTCCAATGTACAGCCCCACCCAACCCCACCCCACCTACCCAACCTCCTCCAATGTACAGTTTCTATGTCAAATGTATGTCAGTTTTCCAATGTACAGTGTGTCCCCCCCCCACCTCCAATGTACAGCCCCACCCCACCTACCCAACCTCCCCCAATGCACAGTTTCTATGTCAAATGTATATACACTCTTTTTCTGGATTTTTTTAGTATCACAAACAGTACTGTATTTGAAAATCTGGTATGTCATAAATGTATAGATGTAGCAGTACTGTCTATCTGTATGTCGTGTGTGTCATATGATGAATTGAAAATGGGGGACCCTGATGGAAACAAGACGAAAGTCTTTCTCAGGTCTGCATCCTCTTAACAATTGTATGTATTGAGCTGTACTGTACTGTACCCATTCTGCAATCTGTTAATAAACTTTTCAATCAATCAATCAATCAATCAATCAATTCAATCAATCAATCAATCTAAGAAGGGAGATCCCCCCTTGAACGGCCCTTCTAAGGTTTCTCTCCTCCACATTGCCTGTGGTGAATTTTTTTCTATTGCTAGGTTTTAGTGAGTTTTTCCTTACCTTCGCGTGGGGTATGTCTGGGAGTGTTGCATTCATTTATTTACATACATTTTTTGGACTTTATGGTGTTTTTTGTTCTTGATTTATTGTGATGTTTCTTCTTGACTTGTTTAAAGAAGACGTGTCCGGCCCATGGGGACATTAACGTGTGTTGTCGGGCCTTACAAATACATTTGATTTGATCAACTAATTGACAAAAACGGGGCAGCCTTGCATTATGGAGCCTAGTTTTAAAGGGTTAGTTCCGAATTTCTTTTAACCAGTGCCCTATTTCTCTTATCTACCAATGATGTTGTAGATCCGTAGAGTCCTTTGTCTGTTGTTCATACTGGAGCCCTGCAGCTCTGGCTAGCTATCCACAGAACTAATGCAAAGTCAATGGGGTCATGCTCCTGTCTGTACAAGCCCCAGAAGCCCTGCTGAAACCTACTCCCCAGTGCACTCCAGTAGATTGCAGCATTGTTTTCAGGGCTTGTACAGACAGGAGGAGCGTGACCCCATTGACTTTGCATTCGTTTGGAGATAACCAGGGGTGCAGTCGTAATATGGGCGGAGGCCAAACGGTATCCTATTATTATGCAAAGTCTAGGCACTTATCACCTAGACTTTGCATAATAATAGGATGCGCGCACTTCGAAGCCCAAACGCCGTTTGACCGCGGTTGCCCAGCACTGCACCACTGGAGATAACTAACCAAAACTGTGAGTCTCCAGTATGAAGAACAGCATGGGTTGTGCTGAGAAAGAACTCTACTAATCGACAACATCGTTGGTTAGTAAGAAACAGGCCAGGGTAGGGTTAAAAACAAATTGTGAAGAATAAATAACTTTTTAAAACTGTTGCAAAAACTGGCCCTGGCTGGTGATAACTGCAGGAGGGACTGTGTCCATTTTTAACCCTTTCAAAACTAAATTAGAAAAAGTGAATGTAATAGAGCTAATCAGCTCTCCGATCCTTATAGGGATGGCTAGGCGCTACGTCATCATATTCCAAAACGCCACTTCCGTTTCCTGTTGCTTCCAGATGGGATATTCAAAGGCATTAAAATGGTGCAGTGCTGTGTCCCATGTTGCCGCAATAGAAATATATATATTTTTAAAGATTTTATTTATAGCATTTTTTGGTCAACGCAGGACCTTTTGGCCACGCAGGACCGACAGAGGAGAGAGGGTGAAACGGGAGGAGAAGAGGGGAAGACACGCGGCATATGATTCCAGTTAACGGTATATTTTTTTAATGATTCATTACGGTATAAATTAGGTTAACTGGAGCTGCGTATTGCTGGCTCTCATATATACAAGCGGCACGGTGGTGTAGTGGTTAACACTGTCGCCTCACAGCAAGAAGGTCCAGGGTTCGATTCCCGCTTGGGGACCAGGTTTCCATGATGCCAGGTACTCAGGTGGGGTATCTCCCAGGCCTTTCTGTGTGGAGTTTACATGTTCTCCCCGTGCTCGCAAGGGTTTCCCCCCCGATAAGATAAAACCCAATGGAAAAACATGCACAACAACAGATCGCTAACGCTGTGGCGTCCTTGACGAAGACGGACAGGAGCACTTGGATTGGTCCCCTGGCGCGGCTCACGTTGACGCCTGTCTGCTCCCGGCTGCCCTTGGGGGGGAAGGACGACGGGATGGGTTAATCGCAGAGACAAATCGCTTCTGCGATCCTAAAGAGACAATGCATGCGTGTGTGTTCCGGTGTGTGTGCTAAACTAACCGCTGTGTGTACCACTAAAAACATTGAGTGTCGTTGCATGCCGAATAAAGACTTCTGCAACAGGTCCTGCATTATTATTATTATATTATTATTATTTGCGAATGCAACAGCGTTCACCCTGATGTAAACAAAACAAGTCATTGATAAGCGACGGCCATATTAGACACATAGCCATAATTTGGAGCTGGACCGAGTCAAGCCGGCGGCGGCGCACGGAAGCCGGGGAGAAACCACCGCATCGCCCCGCTGGCGCTTCACAGCGCGAGAGTGTAAAGTCGCGGCTCATGCGCATGCGCGGGCGTAAGCGATAACTGGGGGGCGTGCTAGAGTAGGGTCACGTGGGCTTAGTGGCCAATCAGAGGAACCCGGAAACCGAGCGGCGTTGTAGAAGGCATAGACGCCACCAGGTCGGGGAATCTAACCCGGGGCGACCGCTTCGCGACTGTGGTGTGCTACTGGAGCGCCCCAACAGCAATAAATGATAAATGATTATTTATGTAAATAAGGTTATACGCCGACCATTAAGAAAATACATGTTAGTTTAGGAATAAGGGGCAGGTAACTATAAGATTTATTCTTCTTCCTGCTCCTTTTGTCCATGGAATGGCTATTTATGATTTTTTTTTTTTTTTAATGAAGAAACTATGATTGTATTATTCCATGTGGCAAATAAAAACTCTGAACTGAACTGAACTGGAATAGAAATTATGTCAACAAAACAGTCTCTTACTACCGCTTTCCTCTGTTACCGTTTTTTTTATTTATACAAGTTGACACCCTTTTTCACAGACTTTGAGAAGTCTGCGAAGTAGGATGTCACAGTAGTCAGGGTGACCTGTTCCTGGGCTGTAGCATTGCTGTTTACATTGGCCACATTAGACTAAACATGCTAGTGGACACGGAAGTAATTTGTGACATCACACTAGCCATCCCTATAGCTTCCTACTATATACCATTCATGAAGGCACTTCTGAAGACGCACCCATCTGGATATTGTCAGGGTGTGAATACTGAAAGTCAAAGTGAGTAAGTAATGATTGTCTGTGGGAAGCAGGCCTCTGACACACTCAGTCCCTGAGACGGTGTCATGCCTGAGTTGCTCACTTGTTTTCCACATCAAGTTAAGTTAGTCCTGGCCTGTGTTTCTCCTCCCAGGCCTCCTGACAACTCTCATCAGTCTCCCTCCGACTGCCAAGTTTCTGAACAGCACGCGCGTGTGTGCGTGTGTGTCTGTCTGTCTCTTAACCAACAGCAGATACCATTAGCAGGGTCGCTTCTGAGCACAAACAGAGGTCGTCCAAAGAACAGACAAGAATCTGAAGGAAGCTTCTACCGTAATCAGTGATCATAAAATGTAAATGAGCTGTAAACACATGGAGAACACGCATGCACACAAACGTGTGTGTGTGTGTGTGAGCGCAAATGCACACACACACACACACATTAACATAGATAGATAGATACTTTATTAATCCCCTTGGGGAAATTCAGGTATCCAGTAACAGCTCAGGCAGTTAACAGACAATAGAGCAATAAAAAAGGACAACCAGTACAACAAACAAACAATGAAGGCCAGCGCTGAGGTACAAATTTGTGATGACTTAAATAAATAAACGGTGAGCACTATTGTCACGTCAAATAAAATCATATTGCTATATAAAATTACAGTATACAAATTTTAAATAAATTTTAAATGAATTGCGGGGGGGGGGGGGGGGGGGGTGCGGGCGCACCCAGGTCATGAGACAGAGGGGGGGGGGGGGGTCACATGGTGTTGAACAGTCTGATGGCTGTGGGGACAAAGGACAGCCTGAACCGCTCAGTCCGCGAGCGCAGCGATAAGAGTCGTCCACTGCGACTGCTCCTCTGTCCTGTCGGGGTGGCTGCTCCTCTGTCAGGGTGTGGTGGAGAGGGTGGCTGCTCCTCTGTCCTGTCGGGGTGGCTGCTCCTCTGTCAGGGTGTGGTGGAGAGGGTGGCTGCTCCTCTGTCAGGGTGTGGTGGAGAGGGTGGCTGCTCCTCTGTCCTGTCGGGGTGGCTGCTCCTCTGTCAGGGTGTGGTGGAGAGGGTGGCTGCTCCTCTGTCAGGGTGTGGTGGAGAGGGTGGCTGCTCCTCTGTCCTGTCGGGGTGGCTGCTCCTCTGTCAGGGTGTGGTGGAGAGGGTGGCTGCTCCTCTGTCAGGGTGTGATGGAGAGGGTGGCTGCTCCTCTGTCAGGGTGTGATGGAGAGGGTGGCTGCTCCTCTGTCAGGGTGTGATGGAGAGGGTGGCAGCTCCTCTGTCAGGGTGTGATGGAGAGGGTGACTGCTCCTCTGTCAGGGTGTGATGGAGAGGGTGGCTGCTCCTCTGTCAGGGTGTGATGGAGAGGGTGGCTGCTCCTCTGTCAGGGTGTGGTGGAGAGGGTGGCTGCTCCTCTGTCAGGGTGTGATGGAGAGGGTGGCTGCTCCTCTGTCAGGGTGTGATGGAGAGGGTGGCTGCTCCTCTGTCAGGGTGTGATGGAGAGGGTGGCTGCTCCTCTGTCAGGGTGTGGTGGTGGAGGGTGGCTGCTCCTCTGTCAGGGTGTGGTGGTGGAGGGTGGCTGCTCCTCTGTCAGGGTGTGATGGAGAGGGTGGCTGCTCCTCTGTCAGGGTGTGGTGGTGGAGGGTGGCTGCTCCTCTGTCAGGGTGTGATGGAGAGGGTGGCTGCTCCTCTGTCAGGGTGTGGTGGTGGAGGGTGGCTGCTCCTCTGTCAGGGTGTGATGGAGAGGGTGGCTGCTCCTCTGTCAGGGTGTGGTGGTGGAGGGTGGCTGCTCCTCTGTCAGGGTGTGATGGAGAGGGTGGCTGCTCCTCTGTCAGGGTGTGATGGAGAGGGTGGCTGCTCCTCTGTCAGGGTGTGATGGAGAGGGCGGCTGTCATTGCTCATGATGGCCTGCAGCCTCTCCACCACAGCCCCCAGTACACAGAGACTTTGGACCCATGTGTTATTTGCTTCACCACCATGAACTAAAAGTTATCACGTGGTTCCTATCAACTACAGGTGCACATCCGTGAGCTCACAGCCAGGGTGTCTGTGGTATTGTCGTGGTATTGATTGAATCGCTTCAATTCGATCAAGTATCGAAAATGTTTGTGGTATTGAAATTTGGTTATCACATGTCACTGTGTTTAGATACCTAAGTAGTACATTTCATATCTGCGTCAGTGAGACAAAAATTGTGTTTTTCTTCCAAGATATAACATTTCTTCCGTTCAACCACAATCCAAAATCATCCAAAGTGTAACAAAGCCTCCGATTGGCTCACATAGCAGACGTGACACACATAACTCAGCAAAAGTACGGTATCGGAAATAAAAGTATTGGTATCGAAACCCAGGTATTGGTACTGCCGCTGGTATTGAACATTTTCCAAATATACCCAGCCCCAGGAGGAAGTAGTGGATTTAACCTCTGACCTCTCTCACCTCTGACCTTTCCTAAGAAATTGGGACTGTGTATGTGCAAATGGGAGGGATGTGTGAAAAGACACATTTCAATTGCCTCATGTAGGCTACATTGACAAAAAAGTGCTCTTCTTCTTCTAAAGCCATATTTTCATTTTCCAACTGTCTAGTCCAGTGGTTCCCAACCTTTTTCCCCCCAGGGACCCCCAAACATCTCTGATGAAATTTGCGGACCCCCTCCTAATAAGATACCATAAATTTTTTTTTTTTTTCATTTTAATAACAAACTGCTTATACACAGGCATATGCATCACAATTAGACCCACTATGCTTCTTTAACTTGTGCCTTCAATCAACAAATCTCATCTTGCACCATATGCATTTCAAAATGTTTGGCCAATATTCAAATGCTGTATTCATCCTCTCAAATCAGGCCCTAATGGTGAACGGTTTGCATTTATGGAACAAATCAATGCAACAAATTAAACTAAATATGAGACAGGAAATTCCAATCAGTAGCAGAGAGAATCTGTCCTAGCTGGGTTTAATACCTTTTTTTTGTCATTTTAATAACAAACTGCTTATACACAGGCATATGCATCACAATTAGACCCACTATGCTTCTTTAACTTGTGCCTTCAATCAACAAATCTCATCTTGCACCATATGCATTTCAAAATGTTTGGCCAATATTCAAATGCTGTATTCATCCTCTCAAATCAGGCCCTAATGGTGAACGGTTTGCATTTATGGAACAAATCAATGCAACAAATTAAACTAAATATGAGACAGGAAATTCCAATCAGTAGCAGAGAGAATCTGTCCTAGCTGGGTTTAATACCTTTTTTTTGTCATTTTAATAACAAACTGCTTATACACAGGCATATGCATCACAATTAGACCCACTATGCTTCTTTAACTTGTGCCTTCAATCAACAAATCTCATCTTGCACCATATGCATTTCAAAATGTTTGGCCAATATTCAAATGCTGTATTCATCCTCTCAAATCAGGCCCTAATGGTGAACGGTTTGCATTTATGGAACAAATCAATGCAACAAATTAAACTAAATATGAGACAGGAAATTCCAATCAGTAGCAGAGAGAATCTGTCCTAGCTGGGTTTAATACTTTTTTTTTGTCATTTTAATAACAAACTGCTTATACACAGGCATATGCATCACAATTAGACCCACTATGCTTCTTTAACTTGTGCCTTCAATCAACAAATCTCATCTTGCACCATATGCATTTCAAAATGTTTGGCCAATATTCAAATCCTGTATTCATCCTCTCAAATCAGTCCCTAATGGTGAACGGTTTGCATTTATGGAACAAATCAATGCAACAAATTAAACTAAATATGAGACAGGAAATTCCAATCAGTAGCAGAGAGAATCTGTCCTAGCTGGGTTTAATACCTTTTTTTTGTCATTTTAATAACAAACTGCTTATACACAGGCATATGCATCACAATTAGACCCACTATGCTTCTTTAACTTGTGCCTTCAATCAACAAATCTCATCTTGCACCATATGCATTTCAAAATGTTTGGCCAATATTCAAATGCTGTATTCATCCTCTCAAATCAGGCCCTAATGGTGAACGGTTTGCATTTATGGAACAAATCAATGCAACAAATTAAACTAAATATGAGACAGGAAATTCCAATCAGTAGCAGAGAGAATCTGTCCTAGCTGGGTTTAATACTTTTTTTTTGTCATTTTAATAACAAACTGCTTATACACAGGCATATGCATCACAATTAGACCCACTATGCTTCTTTAACTTGTGCCTTCAATCAACAAATCTCATCTTGCACCATATGCATTTCAAAATGTTTGGCCAATATTCAAATCCTGTATTCATCCTCTCAAATCAGTCCCTAATGGTGAACGGTTTGCATTTATGGAACAAATCAATGCAACAAATTAAACTAAATATGAGACAGGAAATTCCAATCAGTAGCAGAGAGAATCTGTCCTAGCTGGGTTTAATACCTTTTTTTTTTGTCATTTTAATAACAAACTGCTTATACACAGGCATATGCATCATAATTAGACCCACTATGCTTCTTTGACTTGTGCCTTCAATCAACAAATCTAATCTTGCACCATATGTATTTCAAAATGTTGGCCAATATTCAAATCCTGTATTCATCCTCTCAAATCAGGCCCTAATGGTGAACGGTTTGCATTTATGTTGAATGAAGTAAGAATCCACTGCAGTAAAAATATCCTCACCTCGAGTGGTGGTAGTAAGGTTGACTGACATGAGAATGTCCTGCTTCAGATCCTCATTTTCAATATATTGCACATAAACGATGAGCACAGCCTCGTCTGCGACAGTTGTAGTTTCATCAAGTTGTATGGCAAATGGACCCTTTCTAAGCTTTTCTGACAGCTGCTGCTCGCAATCACTTGACATCTTATCAATTCGGTCTTTCACTACATTGTTCGAGAGTGGTACTGATTTTAGTTTATCCGCCACCTGTGGGCCGCACAGTTTCTAAACCATTTTGATGCAGGCTGGTTTGATGAGCTGCTCGCCAATATTGTGCGGTTTCTTTGCTTTTGCAATTAAAAGCGAACACTCAAAGGAGGCTTCGGTAGCCTTCTGTAAATCACTGCCACCCCTGCTCCACGCTACTCTAACATCAACAGGCTTGTTCGCCTTGAGAGACTGTTCTTTCCTCCGAAAAAAGTCTGGATCCTTCCCAACGGTTTCTGGGTGCTTAAATGCCTGATGTCTCTTCAGCTTGCTGGGCTTCAGGCTCGAGTTTGCCAACTTTTCTCCACAAATCACACACTCAGGTCGTTTTGTCTGGTCCCTCAGTGAAGCAAATGGTGATGTAATTTTCGCGATTGCTGTAGGTCCTAACTTTTTTTGCAGATGAGCTGCCGTCATCTCCTTTTCGTTTGTCACACATTTTCGCCTCTGGCGGCTGACTGCAGACGAGCCGAGAAAGTTAACTAGCGTGCTAGGCTAGCTACAGAAAGTGATACAGTCAACTGATTCGCGTTTTAGCGGCTACCCGGTAGCCTACTGTTAACGTTCAAAGATCATGTCTAGATGTTTATTTATTTATCTTTATTTTTTATTGTAGTGGAGAGACTATTCATGCTTCTGATGATAAAAAAAAAATCTAAAAAAAAAAAATCTAAAAAAAATATAAAAAAAAGAATTAAAAAAAATACCTCAAATCATCTGTGGTTTGGCGGACCCCCTGCGCCCCCTGGCGGACCCCCAGGGGTCCGCGGACCCCAGGTTGGGAATCACTGGTCTAGAGGACCCTTTTTCTGCTCTGATGTTATCCATGCATGCTACAGCCCTTTCCCCCACAGTAGACTGAAATCTGCAGCTCATTGGCCCACATGATCACGTGACCAGACTCTGGCCATTTTAGCTGATCCAATAAAAATGAAGGATGCCTCTGGTAGGGGTGGGAGAGTGGAAGTCCTCTCCTCTCCTCTCCTCTCCTCTCCTCTCCTCTCCTCTCCTCTCCTCTCCTCTCCTCTCCTCTCCTCTCTTCTCTCTATCCCTCACTCGCACTGAATGAGTAGATATTACAAGGAGAGGATGTGGTTATTCTAAACAGACACCCAACTCCGGGCTGGTATAATATGACTAACCAGCCAAGCTGCTGTTCATATGATTATTAATAAGGGCAGGAGTTAGTCGTCAACTCGGCCCAAAAAATCATTGGATGCCCTCTCCCCTCACTGGAAGAACTCTATAACTCCCGCTGTCTTAAAAAAGCAGTGAAAATACTAAAGGACCCACACCACCCTGGCAACAAACACCTCATACGGCTGCGCTCGGGCAGGCGTTTCAGCGCCATGCCCACCTGGACTAACAGACTGAAGTTTAGTTTTTATCTATCCCAGGGCAATTCCATGCAAATGTCAACCTCACATGAACATTTTTTAATAACATGATCATAACCAAACCAATTTCAAATGTATCATCAAGGTCTATATTTTGAAGTACAAAATAGATTTGATCGTAATATTTATGAGAATGCATGTTTTTTCACACTACAGGAGGAGACACAATGATGTAAAAATGTATTTTTCGATTAACCTAATTGTATGAGTTTCTGAATGGCCAGAATGGCACAAAAAAAATCAACAGATATTTTTCTAACCTCACCTTTGGTCATGAAGGGCTGTTGTATCAATATGTGAATCAATTATGTACTTTGTGTCTTTCCATTGGCAGGTGAAGCATGCTGTTATAATGCCTCTTTATGGGACAGCGAATGTAACATCCATAACGTTTTCCAGGAAAAGTTGTCATAAAACATGCATCTGGAATGCAATGTCAACCAAACTTCCTAAACAAAGCTAACTTTTATAAAGATGACATATTAGCAACAATTAGTCATTCTGGTCTTATTTTTTGTATTCTTTACATGTGTTATGGATGTTACATTGCAAGTGACTGATGTTACATTGTGAATGTGTGTTGTTAAGTCCGATTATGACCCCTTTGTTTGAAGTATAATTTACACATTTTAGTTACACTTATTGAGATAAAGATGAGCCTGCAATAAGAAATGTTTTGACCTTTTGGATTTTGAGATAGGTGACAAAATACACAGCGTTATGGATGTTACGGAAATTGACAACTTGCTTTTCGGACTCACTAAACACATGATGAAAACTCTGTGAATATCTTTTTCAAAGAATAACATGTTTACTATCACTTTGTAGGGAAGGGTTTGAGGTACCCAAAAAGCACATTCAGGAAAACCTGGCATTTCCTCTCAAGGAATGAATCACAGAACGTAACATCCATAACGCAAAAATTTAACATCCATAACAGCACTTTTTTGTGATTCATTCCTTGAGAGGAAATGCCAGGTTTTCCTGAATGTGCTTTTTGGGTACCTCAAACCCTTCCCTACAAAGTGATAGTAAACATGTTATTCTTTGAAAAAGATATTCACAGAGTTTTCATCATGTGTTTAGTGAGTCCGAAAAGCAAGTTGTCAATTTCCGTAACATCCATAACGCTGTGTATTTTGTCACCTATCTCAAAATCCAAAAGGTCAAAACATTTCTTACTGCAGGCTCATCTTCATCTCAATAAGTGTAACTAAAATCTGTAAATTATACTTCCAATTCAAATCGATGCCAATGTTAAGTTAAGTTTCCAATGTTCTCTCTGAATGTAACATCCATAACGCTGGAATTGCCACACTAACTAAACTCAGCTCAAATTTAAAACAACAAGTTGAAGTTGACTGACTAATGGTGGAACCGGGTACAGAATCTCAAAAGATCTCTGGAGAATGTAAACATACGCACATACCATACCACCACACTGAGGGAGAACCCTCTCTCTCTCTCACTCCCAGGATACCACCACACTGAGGGAGAACCCTCTCTCTCTCTCACTCCCAGGATACCACCACACTGAGGGAGAACTCTCTCTCTCTCACTCCCAGGATACCACCACACTGAGGGAGAACTCTCTCTCTCTCACTCCCAGGATACCACCACACTGAGGGAGCACCCTCTCTCTCTCTCTCTCTCTCTCACTCCCAGGATACCACCACACACAGGGAGCACCCTCTCTCTCTCTCACTCCCAGGATACCACCACACTGAGGGAGCACCCTCTCTCTCTCTCTCACTCCCAGGATACCACCACACTGAGGGAGCACCCTCTCTCTCTCTCTCACTCCCAGGATACCACCACACTGAGGGAGCACCCTCTCTCTCTCTCTCACTCCCAGTAATGTCTCCATGGTTAACATCCTCTGGAATTTCAGAGTCTTCTTCTTGTTTAGTGGAGAGCGACTTTTAGAGACAGTGTGGACTATAGGAACATAAACCATGACACAGTGGTGATGTGTTCAGACTGTCAGAGTCGTGAGTCACTCTCTGTACACACCATAGGGTTGTTGCACAATACACCCGTACTAGAAAGGCATTGCGATACCCGGCCATTAATATAACGGTCCAATGCTCTTTTTTTTTTTAGTATCGATACTTTTAGAATAATAGCCTGATGCCATATTTTCTACGAGTTGAATGGATGCGTGACCGGAGCAGCGTGTGTGTGTGTGTGTGTGTGTGTGTGTGTGTGTGTGTGTGTGTGTGTGTGTGTGTGTGTGTGTGTGTGTGTGTGTGTGTGTGTGTGTGTGTGTGTGTGTGTGTGTGTGTGTGTGTGTGTGTGTGTGTGTGTGTGTGTGTGTGTGTGTGTGTGTGTGTGTGTGCGCAGGCTTTGCATAGTTGTGTGTGTCAACAGTGTCAGCTGAACACACACCAAAGCATTTTACACATTGTCTGTCTGTCGGTGATTTTGCCTAAAGCCAGGACTCGGCAGTGCGAGCGTTTCAATTGCATTTGCGACAAAATATAAAAGAAATAATATATAATTGTTATTTTATTAATAAAAATACAATTTTATAAAGGATTTTCCATGTTCTGTCATCTAATATTATATTCCATTAGTTTTAGGTTTTTGCTGTGGTATCGGTTTAGAATAGAGTAATCTATCTATCTATCTATCTATCTATCTGTCTGTCTGTCTATCTATCTATCTATCTATCTATCTATCTATCTATCTATCTATCTGTCTGTCTGTCTGTCTGTCTGTCTGTCTGTCTGTCTGTCTGTCTGTCTGTCTGTCTGTCTGTCTGTCTGCCTGCCTGCCTGCCTGCCTGTCTGTCTGTCTGCCTGCCTGTCTGTCTGTCTGTCTGTCTGTCTGTCTGTCTGTCTGTCTGTCTGTCTGTCTGTCTGTCTGTCTGTCTGTCTGTCTGTCTGTCTGTCTGTCTGTCTGTCTGTCTGTCTGTTTGTCTGTCTGTCTGTCTGTCTGTCTGTCTGTCTGTCTGTCTGCCTGCCTGTCTATCCTTCTGTTCTTAAGTGGTTTACTTAGTAACAGCTACTGAGAGATAGATAGATAAAGAGAGACAGGGAGATCGGGGGAGGTTGAAAGAGGGAGAGTCAGTCATCTAACATTAATGTCTTCCAACTCTACATCTCTCTGTCTACCATGACAACTATTGAATAATTCATACCGCTACTGGCTATTAATTTTATACTACTATTACCTGGGGGGGAGGGAGAGAGAGAGAGAGAGAGAGAGAGAGAGAGAGAGAGAGAGAGAGAGAGAGAGAGAGAGAGAGAGAGAGAGAGAGGCTGTTTTAAAAGTACTTGACATGAGAAGTGAAAGCAGCATTACTCTTTACATTGGGTAATATGGTTTGTCGGGGAAACGACAAACTAAACTCTTCTACACTGATACCACATAAGGCAAGTCACAGGAGTCAGGATGGAGTTGAGTTAGTGAAATATTTTAGTGGACCGAAATAAATCCTGGGCCTTGAACTTTGGGCTCATATTGAATTACATACTGTATATACTGTACCGACCACATGTTGACTGTTTATGTATTGATACTGACAGGCGCCGCACACACACGGAAACACGGATGTGATTACAGAACATGTGAACGACCCACACCAGGCCTCTATACTATGTTGACGACCCCTCGCGGCCTTTTCCCACAATGCAACACGCTTCCATCATTTCTATTTCAGAATAAAATTAGTGAAGCACAAATATTGAGTGTGAAATGCTTTGTTGGATGAGCCAGCGAGGAGGCCAGGCCAGGAGGAGGCTTCGTGCACATCGTCCATCGACTGTAATGAGAGTCATGCCTTGGGTATTTCTGAACAGAATATTCTGGGGATGAGTCAGACTGCTTCTGTACGGACCGGACCACACACCAGAGCTGGGATGGACAGAGAGAGACTTTCCTATAGTGTTTCCTATATAGATCATTCATGATGAATTGAAAATGGGGGACCCTGGTGGAAACAAGACGAAAGTCTTTCTCTGGTCTGCATCCCCTTAACAATTGTATGTATTGAGATGTACTGTACTGTACCCATTCTGCAATCTGTTAATAAACTTTTCAATCAATCAATCAATCAATCTATCTATCTACGGCAGTCTTCATTGGTACTATAAGATGGCCACCAAGGGTTTTGATAATCTTGTCGTGGAAGCGACGTCTTGTTTCATGTGTGCACACGCACACGACACGCACACGCACACGCACGGTGCACACGACTTTCCGAAAGTTGGAATGTTCAGTTCAACACACAGCTGTCGCTGGTGGGGTGTTCCTTCCATCACAATAACACCGTTGCCGTGGTAACACATCAACTTTCCGGGTCTCGTTTGCACCAAAGGGAATTTTTTTTTTCCAAGACGCAGTTTTTCAACGGCAGCCTTAAAAAATTTTAATAAATGGTGTACGGTCAAAATGACCATTCATACATGTTACAGGGAATGTCTGCGGAGTGGGCCACACCTAGGTAGCCTCTGCTTTAGCATCTGGGTTTTTCAAGGAGACAAATTCTGATGGATTGGATCTGAGGATAAGATAAAAACAGTGTGAAACGACCTACATAAAACTAGTTAAGTATAAGTAAATGGCCCTCCAGCTTGAATGAATCAAATCCCATAGCTCATGCCATAGCCTATCACTATGCTAATATGTCTATACTATATGCACTCAAGACTATAGCACTGTTTTTGACAAACAACGTTACTGACCCTCAGCTATCAGAGTTGTACCCTTCCTGCTGACTTGCTGTACAGAACTTGTACGTTGCTTTGGATAAAAGCGTCAGCAAATAGATCTACAATCTCATCTTCGTTTTACATGGAGATAAGAGGAATGTCTCTTACTCTGACACTGACCTTTAATTCTCATGATTTATTAGGAGAGAGGGGGGGGGGGGGTTACCCAGCGGGCGTAAGTCAAACTCAATAGGCCATCATCATCATTGTCATGCTGAGTCTCCTCTCCTGACCACATTCCCTATTCACCCCCACTGAGGGCTATTACACCCCTGGGCTGGACGGCCATTCTTTCTATTGAGAGCCCGAGGTCAACGTTGCCCTTGTTAAGATAATGACCATCCTTAAGGCTGTAGCCGCCACATGCTGGCAGCCATGGGGGGGGCCTCGTGTATCTCTGTACCCACTACCTGCCGGTACTCCTGGTAATCATCAGTCTAATAATTGATTAGTAGCGCTGTTGAGGCGACGGTAGAGGGAAGTAGAACGATGTTTGTGTGGCGATCAATGGCCATTAAACATCTCTATATTATACTCTGTCAGGCTTTGACCACGATTAGCGTCATCTTCAAATTGCTGTTTTGTTTAGCCTCGATAATAAGCTCCCCTTGGTGATTTGTAGCCTATATAGTAACTTTATATCACGGCCCTAAATGTAGACAATCACAAATAGTCAATGAGTACTTTGACTACATTGACTGTTTTATTTCTTTACTTTTATCCCCTGACTAGGATATAACATAAACAGTGTTATTATAGATTGTTGGCTTATCTTACATCTCCAGATAGGGTCAGTGAGCCTGGCTGTTCGTAGTAGTTTATTAACCTACTTGGAACTTATGGTATTGATCCACTCTTTTCAGCTGGTCTGTCTCAGAGCCTGACAGACAGACAGAAGGAGCGGAGAAGATGCAGCATAATGATCTCAGGGGGGAGGAGGGCTCAGAAGAACCAAACAAACCACACTGGGAATGCTTGTATTTTCAGAACCAAAGTAAAGTCCTATACGCGAGGCCTATTTGGTCAGTAGGATCGAGTATGATTTAATCTGCAAATAATTGTTAATTTGCTCCCTTTAATAGTTTTTAGACAATAGCTACAATAGCTGGGCCCCTCGTGTCCCCTAGAGCAGTAGCAGGTAGAGCCTATGGAGCTTGTGCTTCCTTTGTCATCATAATCTGTCATCACACACCTTCATTATAGCTACAGCCTACCTTCATTTAAGCAGTTCGGTATAGCGTCAGTGTCCAACAGACTATTCAAAAAGCACATAATAGGCTACCTGATTTAAAACATTTCCATACATACGTAATGCACGCACTACTACACACACTTCCCGACTGAGGGCTATAGATCCACAAAGAATGGATTGCTCAAAATGTTCATTCAATCAATCAATCAATCTGCACGGTGATTGATTTAATGAAAATTGTATTAACAGATTGCAGAATGGGTACAATATACAGTACGGCTCAATACACACACAAGTTAAGGGGATGCAGACCTGAGAAAGACTTTCGTCTTGTTTACATCAGGGTCCCCTATTTTCAATTCATAATGCATTGTAAGTAAGGGTGCAACTTGCTCCGTGCGATCCATTCTTTGTGGATCTATAGCCCTGATCAGTCTGGTTCACCAATGTGAGATAATAACGGTACTTACTTTGGTGTCCTCCCCAAACGCAAGGATCTTTGGTGGCGTCACGTATAGATGGCTACTTTGGGCCAAACTAGTGGCGTGAGTGAGTATAGTGACGTTATCAAATAAAAGTGGAATTTACAGAAAGATCCGCCCGCTCGGTCCCACAACTCAAAGTAACGGTCGCGTTGAATCTTGTATGATGATCCCACGAGTTACCGGTCCGGTCGTTGTGCGCGGGGCTGCTGCGCGCGCGGACGGTGTGATTCTATATGTCAAGGTCCAGTCTGATCGCTGCATCCTATCTGCATCTTTACATATTATTATTATTATAGTAAAAAAAAAAGTTTTCTGGCGAAGAAAGATTAAAAAAGAAAGAAAGTAGGTGGGAGGTTCCCTGAGATTGTATAACGAATGGTAACTCTTCTTCTCATCCCGATTGTCTGTAGGCTATTACCCGGGCTATTCTTTCGTTTCTATCCCGGGGGACGAGGGGGACTAACGGGTGTGTGAGCCTGGGAGAGGCGTGGCCGCGTGGGTCAGCCGTGCTGATGCAGAACGGACTGCGAGGGGGAGGAGAGAGGGAGGAGTCACGCAGAGGGCGTGGTGAGGGAGGCGAGAGGGAGGAGTCACGCAGAGGGCGGAGTGAGGGGAGAGAGGGAGGAGTGGCGTTAATTTCTTTCGTAGCCGCAGTTTGCGGAGACGCTCTCTGATTGGCCACTGACGTTTCTGGTCATGTGACATGTGCGCCCAATCGCGTGACGAGCTGTGTCTTTGCCCATTTCCGCCTCGAACAGCATGCAAACTACCTAACGCCTAGTTTATCACCGGGTGACTCTTTTGAAGTTGGTTAAGGTTAGAGTTTGGAATCAGGGCTGGTGTTCTATCGCCATGCTCTAAGACAAACTCTAACCTTAACCAACTTCAAAAGAGTGCCTTAAGCTTAACCGGTGAAAGAAACGTCACACGACACACGATTGGGCGCACATGTCACATGACCAGAAACGTCAGTGGCCAATCAGAGAGCGTCTCCGCAAACTGCGGCTACGAAATAAATAACGCGGCAGAGTGTCAAGCGAACGGGGTGAATCGTTTGAACTTCCGGTCAGGATTCTTTTAAAATAAAAGTTCTCAAATCGCAGTCAATAAAATGCAAAGATTAAAGCTGAATCAATATATTATCAATATAGGGAAACTGCTGCCTAGTAGATGCAGCGATCACACAAGGTAAGCTAAATCAATATATTATTTGGAGGTGAAATTGCTGCTATATAGTAACTTTCAAAATCAAAATATAAACAGTTATGAAATGTACTTGTGAATAATAGAGATGCACAGTAAATTTCGCAGAGTAAATTTTACTCAAACTGTACAATTTACTCTGCGAAATTTACTGTGTGCATGAATATTCTGATTTATATGCCTGATGACATCTTTAGCTGTAGACGTGGATGTTTGAAAAAAAAGTGACAAAATGACAAAAAGTCAGGATGGTTTGACAGAGAGATTACTGTGACTTGCATAGAATCACTATGTACACAATCAGGGCAAATGGGGTGATATTACAGTCAAGCCTTTTAGCCAACGGTAGAGGGGATGGTAGTGTTGTTGTCTTAGTTTGATAAAGTATAAAAGACATGATGATTCAGTGTTTGCCAGTTCCTCCTTGTAAGAAACAACTCTGGTAATCAATCAATAAAGTACTGTGTTCATTCCTTAGTCCAAAATCTCACTTCCTTCTACAGAACATTGATTGATTGATTGATTGATTGATTGATTGATTGATTGATTGATTGATTGATTGATTGAACATTTTATTAACAGATTGCAGAATGGGTACAATACAGTACAGCTCAATACACACAATTGTTAAGGGGCTGCAGACCAGAGAAAGACTTTCGTCTTGTTTACATCAGGGTCCCCCATTTTCAATTCATAACATTTATGACATACATGACATACAGTACTGTTACATCCAGACATTTTTGACATACAAGATATACAAATACAGTACTAATATAATAAAGAAAGCAATATTATTAGATACAGCGTTAGATATATTATTTGGAAGTGAAACTGCTGCCAACTGCCTTGAGGGAGCAGGTCAACTGAGCCATGTTTCTCAATACTAAAACAATCAGTGAAACGCTGACCTATAACCTACTAGTCAACATCATGGTTTAAATATGGCCTTGGCAAAAAAAGAAGAAGAAAGGTGAACCTGTCCTTTAACCAAAATACATTGCTAGGCAAAAGAAAGACAGAGCTGTATTTCAGCTGGTAACTAACATCACTATACTTTGTGTTTAAGGGGAGATACTATCATTACCATTTGTTCCCCTACTGGCTTTTGTATTTGTTGCTTGTTACTCGTGGTTTTATGTATTTTGTATTCATACTGTTGCTTGTTCCCTGTGGTTCTATGTTTCTCTGTTCTTTGTTTTGCTTATTGTCAGCGTCTTTGGGTTCTTGAAAAGCGCGATATAAATAAAGATGTATTATTATTATTAATTATTAAATAGGGGGAAATATTTCCTTTCATCCTATCTGAAAGACATTTCCTATCCAGCCAAAATCAACATTTTCAAATGCAGTCAAACACGGACCTCTAGGCAAAAAAGCCCCTCTATGGTATTTGTTTAATTTAGTTTGTGTTGGTTATGATGTGTAATAATAATAATAATAATAATAATAATAATAATAATAATAATAATAATAATAATAATAATAATAATAATAATAACTTTATTTGTATAGCACCTTTCATACAGGGGATTGCAGTTCAAAGTGCTTTACATCAGTAAGAAATAAGACATAAAACCAGAGTAAAACAAGCAACAAGAGCAAAGCATAAAGTGGGATAAAATAATGCAGATATAGTAATCAAAATCATATCAGAACCTCACGTTCCAATAGGCTTCTTGAATTTCTATAATCTGTTACAAAACATGATAAGGGTCATAGTATGCACCCAGCGGATAGTGGGGCGTAGAAATAAAAGTAAAAATAAGTAAAATAAGAGTAAGGGTAAAATGAGCACAAAGTGCAGACATACAGTACAGTATAGAATCACAGTTTTCCACATTAGGATCTAACATCTCGACAGGCCACTTTGTTTATGGTTTGATTCAGTTTTAGTAGAATTAGAATAGACATGAAATGAGCACATAAAGTGCAAACATATAAAATCACAGTTTTTCACAGTGCAATACAATTGTTCTGGATTACTGTTTAACAGTTCAAAGTTGTCTTTACCTCCTGTTTGGTATCCACAGTTTAAAACCTGACAGTCTTCCCTCTTGCTTGATACCCACTTTGACCCTTCGCACCAAACCTCCCTCTCAGGGCACAGTTCCCTCTCAGGGCACAGTTCTAGGCCTGGGTCCTATTGATTGAAAATTGTATTAACAGATTGCAGAATGGGTACAATACAGTACGGCTCAATACACACAATTGTTAAGGGGATGCAGACCAGAGAAAGACTTTTGTCTTGTTTACATCAGGGTCCCCCATTTTCAATTCATCATGACATTTATTTTATTATTTTTTTATTGGTCTTTTTCCCCCTCCATTTTCCTCCGATTTTCTCCCATCCCAATGTTAGTCGTATGCCAATTCCCAGTCCCTTCCTGGTCGCTGCGCTTTACCCCCCACAGTCAGATCATTTGGGAGAGTGGAGGCTACCACGTGCTTCCTCCGACACACGTCCAGCCAATCACCGCTTCTTTTCACCTGGCAGCGCGGATTCTCATTGAGAGGGCGTAGCGTGTGGGAGGACCACACTATCCCCCTCACGTCCAATCCGCGCTTAGCAGGCGCCCCGACCGAACTGTAGGAGTCGCTGTTTACAACGACCCGGACCCACCCCGCCAGCTTCTCCCACCCTCTGATACAGCCAATTGTATCAGTGCAGACGGCCAGCCAAGCTGGTGACAACCCCGGAGCTGTGAACTGGATTCGAACAGGCGAACCAAGCTCACAGCTCCGGGGCTGGTGACGAACGCAATCTCCGCTCGACCACCTAACCGCCTCATCATGACATTTATGACATACACGACATACACGACATACAGATCTGTCCTTTAACCAAAATACATTGCTATAGGCAAAAGAAAGACAGAGCTGTATTTCAGCTAGGTAACTTACATCAGTGGTTCCCAAAGTCGGGGTCGCGACCCAAAGGTGGGCCGCGAGCAGCCACGGGTGGGCCGCGAGATGTTTTTTTTTTTTTTTTTTTTTTTTTGTCAGGCCACTGAACTTAGAAGCAGGCCAGGACAGTGTTTCTAGTTGTATTCTAAAATTCTATTCTATTGTATTCTAAAATGTGACTATATGGTTTTATATTAACTTAATAAATAAACAAAAACGAAAAATCTACTTATTTCAACAAACATTTCAAACTAAATAACAGATTATGCACATAAAACGCTGAAAACAACCGAAGCAACAATAGTATTTTAATGAGGCTATTATTATTATCATTATTATTTTGCAACAAGTTAGCCCTCTCATAAATAGCACATATAAATGAATAACTAACTTGAACTAACTTAATAGGATTGAAGTGATATTTGGCTTAAAAAATCGGTCGCCTGGCAAAAAAAAAAAGAAAAAAAAAGCCTGACGATGTGCATTGGGCCGCGGCTCTCTGATGCCTTATTTTCTGGGCCCTGGCCTGAAAGGTTTGGGAACCCCTGACTTACATCACTATACTTTGTGTTTAAATACACTGAAAAACCTCGAGATCCTTCAACACGTTGGGGGATATCTTCGATAACTCTGGTCTCCGATCTTTCCAGGATCTATCCAACGGATATGATCTCCCCGGAACCTCCCTTTTCTTTTCTTTACAAATAAGAGCAGCTCTGAAGGCTCATGGCGTTCCATGGGACGTTCCACTAGAGCAGGGGTTCCCAAACTTTTCAGGCCAGGGCCCAGAAAATAAGGCATCAGAGAGCCGCGGCCCAATGCACATCGTCAGGCTTTTTTTTTCTTTTTTTTTTGCCAGGCGACCGATTTTTTAAGCCAAATATCACTTCAATCCTATTAAGTTAGTTCAAGTTAGTTATTCATTTATATGTGCTATTTATGAGAGGGCTAACTTGTTGCAAAATAATAATGATAATAATAATAGCCTCATTAAAATACTATTGTTGCTTCGGTTGTTTTCAGCGTTTTATGTGCATAATCTGTTATTTAGTTTGAAATGTTCGTTGAAATAAGTAGATTTTTCGTTTTTGTTTATTTATTAAGTTAATATAAAACCATATAGTCACATTTTAGAATACAATAGAATAGAATTTTAGAATACAACTAGAAACACTGTCCTGGCCTGCTTCTAAGTTCAGTGGCCTGACAAAAAATAAATAAATAAATAAAAAAAAAAAAAAAAAAAAAAAAAAATCATCTCGCGGCCCACCCGTGGCTGCTCGCGGCCCACCTTTGGGTCGCGACCCCGACTTTGGGAACCACTGCACTAGAGCAGGGGTGGCCAACCAGTCAGAGACTAAGAGCCACAAAAATTACTGTGGTACCACAAAGAGCCACACCATATACCAGCGTTTCTCAACCTTTTTTTTCAGTCACGGCACCCTTCATGTGTTTATAGGTCTCACCCTCTGGCCTCTGAAGTTGCTAATGTCTTTTTTATTTGGGCCTCACAGGGTTAAAAGTACCCTGTGAGACCCACGGTTGCAAAATTACAAAATCACTTTTAGCCATTTAAAAAAAGAATGTTTATTTAAAAAATGTTAAAGGGGAACTATTTGACTATTTCTTTCACTATTTGGGCACTTTTACACAATTCCTGTGAGTCTATGGAACACCTAGGTTTTTTTTCAAATGGTGAGGTAAGTACCACGTCCTTCCTTCCTCTAGATTTAACGTACGGTTTGTATTTCTAATCAAGTACTCAAAAACCGCATTTTTCTATCTCAAGATCTTAAGCCGTTTTGAGGCTGGGCTCCAACCACTGTGTGGCCTGGTGCCAACTGCCACATCAACTGCCACATTATTATGCAGCTGAGAAATCTCTGACATCACAGATATGCAAATTTTCAGATGACTCAGTTCAGTGAGGGTGAATATTGTGAGAGGAGAATTGGAAGAATGCGCCAATATGAGAATTAGAGACATAGATCCTATTAATATAAGTCCACATAGCTAAGAAACAATGGTAAACACTGAAAAAGGCCATTTATAAGATAGTTCCCATTTAAGCACATGTATAGTCAATTGGTAACATTGTTCAGCCTCACAATGCTATTTGATAGTAAATGCGTTTATAGGTCTCACCCTCTGGCCTCTGAAGTTGCTAATGTCTTTTTAATTTGGGCCTCACAGGGTTAACCTCTTAAGCCCGAGATATACAGTAAAAGTGTATATTTTCAGCATTACGTTTGTTTACCAATTATTTTAACTGTTATTAGTGAAATATAAGATTATAGAAATCTCAGGGCATTGAGTCGGAAACCGGCGCATATTGACAGGAGGAAGTGGCACATCCAAAAGTGAGTGTAGTCTTTTGAAGGAAGAGACTCAGGGCTTTCAAATTTTGAAAAACGACCCTACCCAGCTCACACCAGCCCCTGTCAATCATCTGACTTCTGGATTAACTTTTTTATTTCTCTTATTTTTTTGGGATTATCTCCCACAAACCTGAACGTTATTGCCATAAAACAGAACGCAGTTAGTTTCTCTACCTTTCTGTGAACGTCTTGCAAAAAACAGTGTTGCAATATGATGAAAAATGGTGGAGAAATTCCCTAGATTCAGATACCAAGAACATGCAAATGGACCATTTAAAAAAGAAATTAAATGTTTATTCTACGTCCTTGTGGAATGAGTGACATAAAAAAAAAAAAAAAAGTAAAAAAAAGAAATTATAATATTTTTTATTTTTATTTTTTTTATGGATGGAAGAGCCGCACATTGACGGGCAAAGAGCCGCATGTGGCTCGCGAGCTGCGGGTTGGCCACCCCTGCACTAGAGCGTCACCATTTTCACAAATTATTTTATGACAAAGAGACATCGAGAGGCTTCGTTTCTGACTTTTATCGCCATTTACTTATGTCCTCATAAAGACCTCCCCCTGGATACGATTTGGAGAAAGGATGTCCCGGAGTTGGATGCAGATTTTGATTGGGATGCAGTCTGGGAAAATGTTCCTTCTATTGTAGCTAAGGGGCTACACAACCCTGACAGTATTTAAATGATGAGCTTGACAAATACTAAATGATTAATTAACCAGATATTAAATATACACAAAATGGCGGACACTCTATTAACTGTGAGGGGACAGTGATACCAAGTTCAATAATCACTTTAATGTTTAACATAAACACAAATATGGGGCGGCTACGTGGCGTAGTGGGCAAGGCGCTCACCACGAAATGCTGGAGACGCTGGGCCCAGCGCTCCACATTTGCTTTCAGTTTAGCTGGTCGTCCGTACTAATACACATTGGCCGTATTAGGGGGTGGGAAACTGATGGGTGGGGATCGGGCGTTGTGGACAGCGACTCCTACAGGTCGGTTGGTGCGCCTGCGCAGTAGAATCAGGAAGTGTCGGGGGCAGCGTGAGTACTCCTCGCCACTGAGAGATCGAGCTGCGCAGGTGAAAAGATGCGACTGCTGTTACCTCAAGTACCGGAGGGGACTTGTGCTATGTATGACTTAGTCCACATTGCAGCCGGCTTGTGGGATGCAAGAAACAGCGTCCGTGACAGGGGAGGGTTGAATTGGATTATACGAAATTGAGATGGGAGAAAAATATAGAAAAATGGGAGAAAAAGTGGATAAAAAAAAAAAACATAAACACAAATATAATATGTAACACAGATTTCCTTTTACTAATATAATTTACATGCAACAATGTCCGAATGAATTATAGTTCCTAAACTAATGGTACCGTTGGAGCTCTGAATGGAAGGGGGCGGAGTGAATAGCAAGGGGGAGAGAGAGAGAGAAGGATGGAGACGATGTTCTCTGGAGTTCCTACTCCAGAGAGCTGCAGACCAACGTGGTAGGGGGTCTCGTACGGACCGGGTTCCTGTATTCCAAACGCCCGATGGCAGGTTTAATAGCTAATATTCCAAACGCTCGATGGCATGGTCAATAGCTAGTTAGCCCTTTCTTTTTTTTTGATCACATTTTTTATTATTATTCACATGAAACAAGACAACACATTAACCACAATCACAGTACATAGAACTTCACAAGAAAATAACAAAAACAATAATAATAATACAGACTAACAATTATACAGACAAGATAAAAGAAAACAGAGTTCAACCTTCTAAATTTTAATTCCAAGGGGTACTATCTAATAAATGGCCTTTCCCAGTGTTCAGCCCCGATTCCCGGCCGTGTGACCTTATATTAATAAAACGTACATCTCCAATCCACCACAAGGACCATTTTTTGAGAACACGACCCGAAAACAGAGCAATGAACCTTCATGAAAAAACAAAAACCTGTAGAGGTGTTCCATAGACTCACAGAGACCGTGTAAAAGTGGCCAAACAGTGAAGAAATAGTTAAATAGCTGCCCCCCCATAATATCCCCAGCTAAACTCAAGATGACAAGACAAAAGACAAGACAGACAAAACAATTCCTCCTCCCCCTCCCAAGAGACCGCCGGACTCACCCGAACACGCACCTCAACCCCGCTCAGCCGCACACTGCGGTCTTTACCTTCTCAGCTGCTGCGAACCACAGGTCAATTCCAGCCTGCCCCACCCCAATCACCCGGGCTGTGGATATCTCAAGATAAATCACATCCAATAGAGTTAGGGACCAGTTAATCATTGTAAGCTTCTCAGGCTCCTTCCATCTCATTGCTATTAGCTTCTTCGCTGCTGTGACGCCCGCTAGGACAACCCTTTTCAGTTGTACGGACGCGGGTAGTGTCGTTATATCGTTCAGGAGTAGCGTAACAGCTGTGAATGGGATATTTAAGCCACACAGATCTGAAAGTTTGTCCGTTATTGACCTCCAGAAGCGGGCCACTGGTGGGCAATCCCAATACATATGCATATAAGTGCCAGTGGCCTTTTGAGAGCACAAAGTGCACCGAGAGTCGGTTATCAGTCCCATAGCATATAGCTTCCTAGGTGTAAGATAGGTCCTATGAATATAATTAAAATTAATTTGCTGGTGATTGGGGTTGCGGGAAGATAATGCCACATTTGCCCAAACATCATCCCAGTCAAACTCGGGGTCCAACTCCGGGATATCCACACGCCAGATTGTATCCAATGATACATTTTTATACGTGGATTGAATTAAGAGCGTATAAAAGTCGGAGACAAACCCTCTGGATGTCGTCCTGTCCACTATGAGCCTGAGGAAGGGGTGTGGGTGCAAGGCTTGAGCCCACGGTACGCCATGCGCCCTTAGTGCTGACCTTAGTTGAAGGTAAAGAAAGAAGGACTCGCCGGGAAGATCATAAAATTCTCTTAAGTCCTGAAACGCACGGAGGCCGTTCTTATCATAAATATCCTCCAGAGTATGCACTCCCCTCCTTTGCCATTGAGGAATATTAACCGGCTTGTGTCCAACAAGTAATTGCTGGTTATTAAAAATTGGAGAGTCCAGGTGCCAAGGGCATTTAACCCCACACGACCTCTGTACATTACGCCACGTTTGGATCACGTGAGTTATGATCGGTCCATACCTCAGCCGGTATTTCGAAATAGAGACAGTGGAGTACACTACATCCTGCAATCTTAGCGGAGACACCGCCGCCGCTTCTAAGGAGCGCCACGATACAGCCTCTACAGGGTCTAGCCAGCACATCAGAG
Organism: Notolepis coatsorum; assembly: GCF_963971535.1. Classification (NCBI taxonomy): domain Eukaryota; kingdom Metazoa; phylum Chordata; class Actinopteri; order Aulopiformes; family Paralepididae; genus Notolepis; species Notolepis coatsorum. The sequence goes on from NC_140183.1 coordinate 86,062,606, forward strand.
GTCTCAGTGAAAAGGACCAGAAATAAAGCTTAAAATCAGGGATTGCGAGGCCCCCATCTTGTTTTCTACGTTGAGTAGTAGCCCTTTTGATTCTCGGGCGTTTGTTATTCCAGATAAACTTAGATACCATCGATTGTACCTTGCGCCAGTGGTCTATTGGAGGGGGCAGGGGGAGCATTGAGCTAATAAAATTTATCCTAGGCAGGATGTTCATTTTGATTATGGAAGCCCGGGCTTGTAAGGAGTTAGGAAGGGACGACCACCTGTCTAGATCCTGGCGTATTTTATCATAAGTACCCGTGAAGTTGTACTTAGTAGTTTGGTTCAGCGTGGGGAATATCTCTATGCCCAAGTATTTAAAATGTTCTACTATGGGGATATCAGCTGGTAGTCGTACCGCCTTGGCCAGTTCATTAAGAGGTAGGCAGGCTGATTTGTTCCAGTTAATCTTAAAACCTGACAATTTACCAAAGTCGTCAATTATCCTCAATAATTTTGTGGCCGACCGGGAGGGGTCGTCCATGAAAATCAGCAGGTCATCCGCATAGAGAGCAATTTTGTGTGGAGTATTGTTAACCATTATGGGGACGATGTCCTCCGATTGCCTAATAAATTGGGCCAAAGGTTCGAGGGAAAGCGCGAACAGTCCCGGGCTCAGAGGGCAACCCTGTCTAGAAGATCTGGAGACTGGAAAGAGTGTGGAACAGTTTTTGCCTGTCAGTATCATCGCAGACGGCGAGGCATACAGGACTTTAATCATATGAATAAAACTCTTTCCAAGACCCATGACCTCAAGTACCTTCCACAGGTATGACCACTCAAGTCTGTCAAACGCCTTCATGGCATCCAAAGACAGAACTGTGGATGGAGTTGTATTGTCTTTACTGTTATCGATTACATGCAACAGCCTCCTAAGATTATCTGCAGCCAGACGCCCCGGGATAAAACCAGTTTGATCGCAGTGTACCAATACAGACATAAATCTCTGCAGGCGACGGGCCAGCACCTTGGCAAACACCTTTAAATCGGCCCCGAGAAGACTCAAGGGTCTATAGCTACCACAATCATTGGGATCTTTGTCCTTCTTGAGAAGTAAAGAAATCAACGCCATATTGACATCTCTTGAGAACTCCCCTTGTTCGATAGCGTAATTGATCATATCGAGCATCAATGGACCCAGTTGGTCCCAGAAAGCTAAATACACTTCGGGTGGAATACCATCCCAGCCTGGTGCCTTACCCCTCTGCATTTCAACAATCGTCTCCCTCAATTCTACGAGAGTAATCGGTCTCCCCAGTTCCTTGGCCTCTTCCTCAGAAATGTGGGGTATCTCAAGCCCGCCAATGAACGATTCAAATTTAGAGTCATCAAGATTACCCTCTGAGCTATATAACTGTGAGTAAAACTCTTTAAAAGTGTCATTGATCTTTTTCGAATCAGTAGTGACTGCACCCTGGCTCGTCCTAATCGAGGGGATATCCGAGAAATGATCATTTGAGCGTATTTTCATTGCCAATAGATGGCTAGGTCTGGAGCCGTGAAAATAGTTTATTTCTTTTTTGACTATCTTACGTTGTGTGTTTAGTCGTTCATTATAGTTAGTTTGCAAGGATGCGTATAGGTCCGCATATAATGATTCCAGTCCTTCTAGCTTTTTTGACCGGGATTTTCGCAAATTGGAGGCAAATAGTGTGACATGACCCCTGATGAATCCTTTCAATGCGTTCCACAGGACCCTAGGGTCTTCTACTGTGCCAACGTTGATCTGCAAAAATTCAGCTAGTTTACTCCTGAACTCAGAACAGAAGTCATCGTTCTTTAGCAAGGTCGAATTAAAACGCCATCTGGGAGCTCTTGCGGAGAGCCTGCCAAAGGTTGCCGTAAGGAAAATCCCCTTGTGGTCTGAGAGAGCCAAGGGAACCAATGAGACATCGAAACTATCAAACATATTAGGGGACGCGAATGCATAGTCAATTCGAGAGAAGCTTTTGTGTCTGGTTGACAGGTGAGAGTAATCTTTGAGGGTGGGGTTGCATAAGCGCCAAAAGTCTGTGAGCCCCGTGTCTTTGGCCCACATCCTAAGGGCCTTAGAGGCCCGTTTTTGGTCGCTCGTTTCAGAGGGCCCGGACCTATCCATCTCTGCATCCCAGCACGCATTAAAATCGACACCCACAATGAGAGCGTATCCATTAAGTTCCAACATATTCTTCGTGATTGTATTATAGAACGCTGAATCAAATGTGTTAGGAGCATACAATGCTATTATAGCCATCTTCCTATGCAAGAATTCAACTTTTGCTATAGTAATCCTTCCCTCCGTGTCCGACCATACATCCAAGATTTTGATATCAAGGTTACGTCTTGTAACTATGACTACTCCTTTCGTCTTATCATCGGCTGAGGATGAGGAGATAACGTGATATTGCCGATTTGCCAGTCTTGACACGTCACCTACCAATAAATGCGTCTCACTAAGGAGAGCAAGGTCAATATTTCTCCTCTTCAATAGCCAAAGGACACTGGCATGCTTGTGTGGGGCGTTAAGCCCTCCTGCGTTCCAAATTAAAATATTCAATTTAGCCATGGTCGAGCTTGTATAAATGCGTAGAGAACATACCAGTGCAGCCAAGCTGAGTACAGAGGTGCTGATCCCGGCGGGCCCGGACGGTCAATCCCAGGAGTTCAGAGGAGGAACAATTACACACATATAAGACAACAGTACATAAAACACATAAAAATACCACCCCAGCTACAACCCCCCCTCCTTCTACTCTAAACCCTAACCCCCCCGTCCTATTATAAGGCCCCCTATACCCACTCTCCAATCCCCACCCTATGCCCCATCCACTGAGGATGGTCATCTTCCTATCACTTCCCACTAGAGACATGGATCAATAAGACGCTCCCCACTCCAACCCCCCTCTAGATAAACCCCTGAGTGAACCCCCACTAGTCCAATAAACACAAATAATAATAAAAATAAAATTCAATAAAGATATCGGTCGAAACCCACCTGAGCCCTGGCCCCAACATGAGACAACCATAATGGTAAAAATAGCCATTATTAAATAATAACTCCACATCAACCTGCAGCCAACTATTTCCGAATCTGCGCTTCAACGTCGCATTGTTATAGCCTAAAAGGGTATAGGAAAATTCAAAACAAAATTAAATTAAAGCATCCCAGCCGATAGTCTAAGGCAGGATCGGGTCACAGGTTAATTGTGCAAAATTGTGTGAACAATGTCAATTAAACAATGACAAAAAAAGGAAGGGAAAAAAAAGGGTTATGGTCAAAGTGCACCCCTTTAGCTGTCCCTCTGATCAGGCACAACGGCTGAAATGACATAACCTATGTAAGAATAGAATTAAACACATTCATTAATTAATCAATCCGGGGATGGCAATAAGCAACACCTGACACCACCTGTTATCATACATTGTTTCAATAAAGATATCGGTCGGAGCAGTTAGTCCAAGGTAGGATCGAATCACAGTTAAATTGCTCACTCAAATGCCATTAAAACAGCGACAATAATTATTATATAATTACTCAGCATCAACCCTGTAACCATCTGCATATTAATGTCGCAACGTTATAGCATAAATGGATCACGGAAAATTCAAAACAAAATTAAGGCAATTCAGCAGTTAGTCCAAGGTAGAATCGGATCACATTTAAATCGCGCATACAGATGACATAAAAACAGCGACAATAAGAAAGAAAAAAGAAAGGAAAAGAGGGTCATGGCTAAAGTGCAGGCCATATAACCATATAGCCATGAAGTGCAAGCCATACCCGACCCAACCTGTTATCATATATTGTATATGCATATTCAACCGACCTTGGCTTCTACTATGGATCCAAAAGCTCAAAACAACCTGGATATAAAAATAAAAGCATACCAGAAGTTAGTTAGGGATTCGATCACTCTTGAATTGTGCAAACCAATGTCCCTTTGAACAGCAACAGCAACCAAAATACGTAACCATTAACGGGTCTCGAATGGCTCAGCGCAGACTATAGACGAAGCCCGCTGGCTAGCCCGAGGCTAGCGCGTAAGCTAGTGATGAATCCGGATAGCACGTTAGCCTATTATGTACATTGTTCAGCTAGCTCGTTAGCTTCCAAAGAGGCGATACACAAGTATGACCATGAGGTCAGCTTTAGCAAGTAACAGAAGTAATTGGGAAGCCCCGCTAGTTGGATGGGCATTGGGCAGTTAGCATGTCTGGGCATGACAGCAAGTATTTGTGAATAGTCGGCCTAATCAATGTATATAGGCCCAAACCGCCAAGTCACTCACCCGCCATAGATATCAAGCAACAGACTCGGGTATCTCCGCGAGATATTCCTTCGCTTTGGCCAACGACCAAAACAAACGCTGACCACCGACCTTCTCCAACACAGATAACTTCGCGGGAGCGAATAACGTGGGCCTCAGGCCTAGTTTCCATAGCATAGTCAGGACCACCTTGTATTCGCCTCTCTGTGCTTGAACCTCCGGTGTAAAGTCTTCGAAAATGGCCACCTTGTGATCGCCAAGCCTCAGATTACCCCTTCTGGTACGAGCCGACCGCATAATGAGTTCCCTCTGCTGGAGTCTGTTCAGCTTGACTATGATGGGCCTCGGCTCTTTGTTCACGCCGGGAGAAAACCTGCCCGCTCTGTAGGCCGATTCACAGATAGGAGGCGAAGGGAGGACGTCCGTCCCTAGTATTTTCTGCAGCAGTTCGGGCACGGTCTCAGAGAGACGGCCTTCACCGCTGGTCTCCGGTACTCCAACAATCCTGACGTTGTGGCGTCTATCCCGGGACTGCATCTCCTCCATTGCCGACTGTAGTTTGTTGACTTCAGCCTGCCTAGCCAGCAGGGCGGATTCGAGACCCGCCATCTTCTCGCACTGTAATGATACCTCCGTCGTTAGCGTGGCTAGTTCGTTAGCATTAGCCGAGGAGACAGCGTGCATCGTCTCCATCTTGTCTGTCAGCGGTACTACCGCCAGCCGTATTTCTTCTGATATCTCACGACGGAGGCTGACACAAAAATCCGCCAACACTTTCTTCTGTGCTTCAGCGATGCGTGTCTCAGAGTCTGCGTGTAGCTTGGTCATGACCAAGAGCACAGCTTCGCTTAACTCCCCGACAACGGGCGACGGTGCGGCCAGGCCCGGCGGTGATGGTTTGCTGGTTGGCGCAGTCATGGCTCTGGTTTCCACCCCCGTCATCGTAGAAAGTCGAAAAAAGTCGATGAATGTATACTAAACACGACGAACTAGCAAACAGATAAAAAACAAATAAAAATAAAATAAAGACTAATGGGGAGAAACGTATATTCAGCACGGTAGAAGGGAGCTCATGTGAAACACGTCTACTCCATGATCGCTCAGCTCCGCCCCCCCCAGCTAGTTAGCCCTTTCTGGTAAAGCTAACCCACATGTAGTCCGTAGTAGTTAGTTGAATCCAGAACGCAGCTGGATTCAGCCCAAAGTCTCTTCGCGGTCCTTTATATATCTGCCCGCCGGCAAAACTTTGTCTAGGTTATTATTACTTCACTTCTCTCGAACTATGTCCCGCAGCCGTTTCCAACTCGTGGCTCGACAATGTTATTATTACCTCTAGACCAGCTCTCTCGGAGAATACGTTGCGACTTGTTTACAGCTGCGCCAACGCACGCTCTCACACACGCTCTGCCCGGGCATGTCCTGTACACGCGCATGCGCTCAAGCTGTCTACGGTGCGGGTAATGGAACATATGAAAAAAGGCGAATGATAAATTACTCTTAGGTAAATAAACGGCTTGAAATATATATCTTATAAATAAACAATATATAAGGTATACAAAATAATAAACATGGACTTTATGTGTTAATCTGGACCTTCAGAACAGCCGCACCCTAATTAGTCGGAACCTAATTAGCAAATAAAAATTGGGGCACAGATTAATATCAAAGGTCAAGTCGATTCCTCCATAAGGGACTATGGGGAGTTGGAGGTCAACTATGAAGTCGGTGGGTTATCGTCATCGTCAGGGGAGTTAGGGAAAGCAGGAAGCTCAATCAACTTAGCTACTGGTCTGGTATAGGTCCGCCCTTGGACGACGACCTCTGCAGCTCTGACCTTCCCATCCGAGCCCTTGATAACTCGGCTCACACGGCCGGCTGGCCACGTAGCTCTGGGTAGTGACTGGTCTATGACCATCACGACGGTCCCCACGGTCAAGTTGTCCCTGTCTTTCACCCATTTCTGGCGGGCCTGAAGGGAGGGTAGGTAGTGTAGGAGGAAGCGAGCCCAAAACTGGTCAGCCAGTACTTGGCTGTGTCGCCACATTCTCCTTCCGCTCATTTCGTCCTGTCTGTACACAGTCTGAGGAAGTGCAGGGTCCAGCCGCGCCATCAAGAGGTAGTTTGGGGTGATGGGGTCGATGTCAGCTACGTCGCTTGAAACGTAGCCGAGGGGCTTGGAGTTTAGGACTCCTTCAATCTCAGTAAAGACCGTAGCTAGGACTTCATCGCCCACCGTCTGGGCTCCAAGCACGGTGTACAGAGCAGTCTTGATTGATCGGACCGCCCTCTCCCATGTTCCACCGAAATGGGGAGCATTCGGTGGATTGAACTGGAAGGTGACCTGAGACGGAGCGAGGCGGGCCTTGAGTTCCTCACCCATGTTCAGGAAGCTCGCTCTCAGTTCCGTGTCTCCTCCTCGGAAATTTGTCCCTTGGTCTGACAATAGCACTGAGGGGGTCCCTCTCCACGCTTGAAACCTCCGGAAGGACATGAGGAACGAGTCGGTACTCATAGACTGAAGGAGCTCAATGTGGACCGCTCTGGTGGTCATGCATTTATACACAATACCCCACCTCTTCTCTGTTCCTCTTCCTCTCTTAACATTGAAGGGCCCGAAGCAATCCACGCCCGTGGAATGGAAGGCTCGCTCGCCGACTCTGAGGCGGCAGGGAGGCATATCTGCCATCTTCGGTATAATAGGCTGTGCTCTCCACTTGCGACAGGTAGGGCAAGTTCGTTGGAACCGGCGTACAGCTTCTCTCCCTTGGAGTATCCAGAAGCGCTGCCGGATCTCCGCGAAAACTCGCTCAGTCCCCGCGTGGCACACCACCTCGTCATATTTCTGAATGATCAGGTCTGTTACCCTGTGTCGGCTGCTCAGAACGATGGGATGCTTCACATCCTCGGCCAAGTCCGGGGCCCGTCTCAACCGACCCCCCGCCCTAATGAGGCCCTGGGCGTCGATTTCGGGGGCCAAGGTGAGTAATCTACTGTCTGAGGGGACCGGCTTCGCCCTATTCCTCTGGGAAAGAGTCTCTCTGCGCCCTCTGCAGCACAAGGAGTTCCGCTTCCTCGTAGGCGGCTGCACTGAGGTCTGTGGTGGGGGGGAGTTCCTGGTGGTGCCAGAGAAATGTCCTTTTTTGGGCACTCTCCAGAGTCTGACAGTCGTCTAAGTCTGGGCCCGTTGGAGCCTGGGCTTGACTCAGCCCGCAGAACATGGACTTCTTTATTTCTGACTCGTCCTGGTTCGCATCCCGAGGTGTTGAGATAGGCCACTTCTCCTCTGGGAGTCTGAGGAACTCTGGACCATCACTGTATGAGTTGGGACGGGTGAGGTCGGCTAGGGACATCCTGTGTGATGACATCCGCCGGGTTCTGCTTGGTGTCAACATATCTCCAACATTCCGCTCCTACCAGGTCCTGGATTTCCGATACGCGGACTCCTACGAACACTTTGTACCGGCAGGAGGAGGACTGGATCCAGGTGATCACGGTCATAGAGTCTGACCATAGGATGATCTCACGCACCGGTATGGTGAGTTCCTCTTTCACCATTTTGGCAAGTTGTGCGCCTACCAGGGCTGCGCAGAGCTCCAGTTGCGGAATCGACTGCTGCTTGCGGGGAGCAATCCTCGAGCGGGCCAGGACAAAGGCTACGTGGACTTCTCCTCCCTCTTCTCGAGCCCTCAGGTAGGCCACTGATCCGTATGCCACTTCCGAGGTGTCGCTGAAGACGTGCAGGTCGATCTCACAAGTCTCCAAGCGCATGGTAGGAGGGAAGTAGCTCCGCGGGATGGCAACCTCGCGGAGTAAGACAAGTTCATCCGCCCACTCTCTCCATGTGGTGGCTAGGTGCTCGGGTATGGGGTCATCCCAGCCCTGCTCCTTTGCCCATAGTTCTCTCACCAGCATCTTCGCCCGGGTGGTGTAGGGGAGAATGCACCCCATAGGGTCGTACTGGCTGGCGAGTGTTCGGTACACACTCCGCCGAGTGGTCAGTCTAGTCGTGGACGCCTCCTGGTCCGTCCTCAGAGGCGTGTGCCGGTAGTGAAGCAAGTCCGTTTTAAAGCGCCAAACGAGACCCAGGGTCATCTCTTGCGCTTCGCCTGGGGTGTGCGCCATCCAGGTCTCGCTGCTAGCGGCCTTCGTCTCTGGAGGGAGGTGCCGGAGGACTTGAGGGTCGCTACTGGCCCACTGGCGGAGGTCGAATCCACCTTTGGCTAGCAAAGCCTGTAGCTTCATTATGATGCTCTCTGCTTCTTCTGGTGTGGATACGCTCTGTAGACAGTTGTCCACGTAGAAACATCGTTCAACTCTGTGTCGGACACCATCGCCAGCTCCGGGGTCTTCGGCCACGTGCTTCTGTAACGCGAACGTGGCGCAGCACGGGCTGCAGGTGGTGCCGAAGGGGAGTACCTCCCATTGGTATATCGAGGGTTCGTCGTCGAGCCTCTCGGACCACCTTGAGGAGCACTCTGGAACTCCCACTCTTCGCGGGGTCGATGTAGAGTATGTCTGCTCCCGAGTTGATCAGTGGAGCTTGGTTCCGCTTGTTGCTCTCGTGCAGTGCTTCGAGGTGAGCGCCGTCACACTTGCCACACTTCTTCTTAAGGCGGCATTCTGCTGCCATGTGGCCGCGCGCGCAGCGGAAGCAGCGGCGGTTAGCCTTAATCCACTGACTTACTTCGGCGGTGGTCAGTTTCTTGAATGCGTCGCACTGTGACAGCCAGTGTTCGCTGTCGCAGTATTGACATGCGATCTTCCACTTCCCCTTGGAGGGGGGGGTGTGACTCTTCTGCCGTGACACCGACTCGGCCTGGTGCATCACTGTGATGGGCCTGCTTTGGTCTTTAGCCCTCCTCTGTCCCTCTTTAAGGTTCGAGCCACCCCATGCGAAGGTATCAATCCTTAGGCTGCTAACCTCTCTGGCGAGGAAGTTGGCAAGATCCAGCAGTGACTGTTCTGGGGCATTCAGGTCACGGTAGTTTCGTTGCCGCCGAAACCGTTCTTGGCGGAATGGGGGGAACTTCTCTAAAATGCGCTCCACGTTGGAGTTGGCGTACAGCTCATACATCCCCTAATTCTGCAGGCCAGCGTCTACCGGTATTGGACCGGAACCAACCTGATTTTTTAAGTTAATTATTTGTCTCAACTCACTATCGGCCATCTGTGCATCGGATAACTCATCAGTCTCTTTTTTCCCACTGGACACTACAGAGCTTCCTGTACTGCGCACATCCTTACAGCAGCCCTGTCGGTTATTGCCTGAGAGGCCTTCTGGTCAGATAGTTATTTTCCCAGAAAAGCCGGCAGCCTAGAAAGGGCATCAGCATTGCTGTGTAGCTTGCCTGGACGATGAACAATCTTATACTGAAAATTGGCCAATTGTTCAAGCCAACGAGCCAACTGCCCCTCCAAGTCCTGAAAGTTATGAAGCCAACAAAGAGAATTGTGGTCAGTTCGCAACACAAACTCCCTACCCAACAAATAGTGCTTGAAGTATTTGGTAAACACTACCATACTCAAAAGTTCTTTCTCAGTAGTTGTTCTTGTTTTGTAAGAGCCCTGCTAGCATACGCTATCAATTTCTCGAGTCCTCCCTCCTCCTGAGACAATACTGCCCCAATCCCCACGTCACTTGCATCCGTATCCAGGTGAGGGAAAACTGGTGTTTTGGGGTGTTTTTCAATGTATGTGATGTATAGATTGGGGGGAGATGAGAGCATCTAAAGGGGGGCCAGGTCGGAGAGGTCGACATGTGCAGGCTGACGGTGGTGGAAGCAGGAGACGGTGGTTCGGAGGCAGCACACTGCCAGCGAGCCGAATGTTGACATTCCGATCTGGAACACATTGATAACAGCAGCACAGAGCGAGGGAGAGGGGTGACATCGTTATTGAAACAGTAATGAAACGTTTAAAATGTGTGAAAGGTTATTAGCAGTTGTCATGACAGCGCGTCGCATGAAAACCAGAAGGGGGGTGGGCCGTCGTTGCTATGACGAAGATCTATAAATCGAACAGTGGTTCCGGGTAGGGGCAGACTACAATCTGACTGAGACTAAGAGGCAAGAAACCATCAGAGACTCTCATCCCTCTCACCCTCACCGGTGGGGGGGGAATGACACATCATCATTAGCTTCGGCTAACGGGAGAAGGGTTCTGGCTAGACAAGGCCTGAATAACAGCAGAGACGATAGCAATGAAAATACAATCTGATAACATCTGGACTGAGGTTTCTGTTTATATCAATAAACAACGCTCTTTCAAGAAAGGTATGCTGTCAAGGTGTCGAATTCTTACGAAGGTGGTGAAACATTATGGTGGCGGATCACACTAACGGGGAGAGATAAGGATTGTACAGCCAGTATATGAGACGTCAGGATCATTAAAAGTACACAACACAGAGGGAGTGATGGAGAGGTGATAACACAAGAAGACGTGATACTGGCCGATTGATCAGAATCTAACACAGGATAAATGGTTTGCTGGGGTCTGGATAAGCCAAAACAGGGGTGGTAATCAGACTACACTTGAGCTGCTAAAAGACTCCCTGACAGTCCTCACTCCAGCGAAAGTGCCTCCCCTTTTCTGTCAACTGATGCAGAGGCCGGGCAATGTCAGCAAACCCTTTCACAAAGCGCCTATACTATGAGGCTAGTCCCAGAAAGCTCTTAACCTCAGTCTGGCAGGTAGGAACAGGCCACTCTCTGACTGCCTCCACTTTAGCAGCATCTGGCATCACTCCCTCACTAGAGATTACATGTCCGAGGTACTGGACTCTCGTTGAAAACAAGTCACACTTGGATGGTTTAACCTTAAGGTTGGCCTGCTGACGTTTCTCCAGCACACCACTCAGGCGTGTTAGATGTTCATGGAAAGTGCGCCCAAATACAATTATATCATCCAAATACACTAAGCAGGTAGTCCACTGCAGATCAGGCCATGTGAGCGACGCGGCGCGGGGAGCGGAGCGGGCGGTTTTGACGTGAGCGAGGAGTGGGTTTTAAAATGGGTCGGCGCGACGTCCGGAGCGAGAGTTCTCCTCCGCTCCAATCCACTCCAGGTCGCTCACAGTGGTTTAACACTGATGTAATATACATGTAGTACAATGCCAAAGCAACAGATGGCGATGTACAAACATGAAGGCCATTTTCAACCAATGAGAAGGGTGAACCTGTGATATCCTGTTCAGGCTTTGTCACTCACATAGAAAAAGTTTTGACGCCATTGTTGTTGTCGTTAGCTTACATGCTAACGTTAATGGCAGCGACCATAGCAGTGTGGCTAGGCTAGCTATCGCTTAATAGCGCTAGTGAATGGATAAACAACGTTATTTAACATTGCAGAATGGGTACAATTACAATGCGGCTCAATACAAACAATTGTTAAGGGGCCCAGGGGGTGTAGACTGTTGTAGTTTGAGCTAATTTACACTATGCTTCAAAAGAAAAAAGAAAATCTGACGAGCGATGTGGCGCGGGGAGCGCTCGATTCAAGGTGAGCGGTGAGCGAGCGGAGAGCGACTTGGGAGCGGGGTCAACATGAGCGATTAGCGGAGCGGACCAAGCTTTAAAGAGCGAAGAGCGGATTTCTCGCCCGCACCGATCCGCTCACGTGGCCTGCTGCAGATCAGCCACAATTAGGTCCATCAACCTCTGAAAAGTGCTGGGTGCATTGCAAAGCCCAAAACTCAACACATTGAACTCAAATAGCTCCTGACGGGTGGTAAATGCAGTTTTATGGCGGTCTTTCGGGTCTACTTCAACCTGCCAATAGCCACTCGCTAAATCCAGGGTGGAAAACCAACAAGCATGACAAAGGCTATCCAGGGCATCATCGATCCTAGGGAGGGGTTATGCGTCTTTTCTAGTAACCTCATTGAGTTTCCTATAATCGACACAGAACCGGAGCCCACCCCCTTTCTTTTTTAGCAGTACCAGTGATGCCACTAACGCGTTACTAAGTAACGCGTTATTGTAATCTGATTACTTTTCCCCGAAAATAGTAATCTAACGCGTTAATCTTTACAAGCCAGTAATCTGATTGCAGTTACTTGTCCAAGTGGCTGTGCATTACTATTTCGTTACTATCTCATCATAATGCAGGCGGAATGCAGTATTTTCTTTCGTTTTCGACAGTCAAATATATGTTTGGAAAGCTTTTCCTTGTATTGGGGAGTGACGTCACAGCACGCAACCTGGCGTGTTGAGCCATGCTGGTGGGCGCGGCTGTTATTGTTATTTTCAGGCTGACCTAAACTGCGCGCTAGCAGGGAGAAGCTCGCGCTCGTATTCGTAACGCTTTCTTGCACTGGAAGTTCACTAGTCTACTTAACGTTTGTTAAGCTGGGTGAAAAAAACATTCACTTTGCGGAGGAAACAAAATACTGTCTACCGCATATGGAATATACAGCAGCTGCACGACCGTCGACTTCTACAGGACTCGGAGCTGCACCACCAGCCAAACAGTATGTTCCACCTTTGAGTTAAACATCTTTTGCATTGCACTATAATTCATGAACATGGAACACCATACTGCAGTATGTAGGTTGTCAGTAGCACACTGACAACACTGCAGTATATATATTCCCTCCCCGCCGTATATATTTCCCTCCCACCCACCCACCCCCTCCTAATGTACAGTCCCCTCCCCATCATATGTATATACTCTGTCATGATCTAGGGGTAACAGTACTGTATATTTGAATACCGCTTATGTCACAAATGTATCAGTACTAAATACCTATATGTCCCTATGCCATAAATTTCATGTATGTTGTGTATGTCATAAATGTCTATATGAATTGAAAATGGGGGACCCTGATGGAAACAAGACAAACGTCTTTCTCTGGTCTGCATCCCCTTAACAATTGTGTGTATTGAGCCGTACTGTATTGTACCCATTCTGCAATCTGTTAAATAAAGTTTTCATTCATTCATTCATTCATTCATTCATTCATTCATTCATTCATTCATTCATTCATTCATTCATTCATTCATTCACACAATAATAAATAATAATAACGTAGAACCATATCTGAATGGGGCAGGCCTCAAAGGTAGGCTACATATCAGCCTACATGTGGTGTTATTGACCATTTATCTTTTGTGAAATCTATAGATCTATAGATAGCAAGATAGGCCTACCTGCCCTATTAGTACATTTTACTCAAACTGAGTACATTTTACTAAATTTTTTTTGTCATTCTTATGTTGTGGCAGCAGCAGGGACGACGACTTCGTAACCTAGTTACTTTCAAAGTAACTAAGTTACTCTGATAATCAAGTAATCAGTAAAGTAACTAAGATTACTTTTTAAAGGAGTAATCAGTAATCAGTAATCGGATTACTTTTACAAGTAATCTGTGGCATCACTGAGCAGTACAATGGGAGAAGCCCATGGACTACAAGATGGCCGAACTATCCCACTATCAAGCATTTGCTTCAAGTGGCTCGTCACCTCTTGCTGTAAATGGAGGGGGACCCTTCTGGGGTGCATCTTTATTGGCCTTGCATCCCCCGTATCAATCTCATGCGGGGTCAGATGAGTCCTGCCTAAGGCCCTGTTTAGACGGAAACGCTAGCAGGTGAATCCGCAAAAATATTTTTTCGGATGTGCCTTTCGTTTATACGGAAACGGCGTTTTTACGGGGTGAAACCGCAAAAAAGGGAGACCACCTTCCAGGGTGGAATTCCTAGAAACGATAAACCTTTGCGCTATCATCTAAACTGTCAAACCGCATAAAACGATGACGAAAGGGTCGTCAAGGCTCTCGTCGCGCGTACTGCTTACATCACAGGCATGCGCCAGTAGCCTAGAAGCGTAAACAAAGCATGTCTGATTCTATCCATGGCGATCACCTGAAGGCTACATTGGCAGTACTTTTAAATACACAAGAATCTGTCCCGCGGCTATCACAACTATTAGTGACTGGACCCACTGTCTGTGAGTGACTCTGCTTTGGTCCAATCACATTCCCCCACCCACAGTCTGCGAATCAGAGGCAGAGTAGGGCGGGTCTTCACAGCACGTCATGTGACATATGCGCCAATCGTGTGACAGCGGGGCTCTGTCGTCTCGAGTCGTTACAGCGTCGTCTGCACGCAGAATTCCATCCCAAAACGCTTGTCTAAACGCAAAATTAAAAGTGAGACCGCAAGACGACTTTTGCGGGTTTCTGTTCAGACTCTCTCCGTCTAAAACGTAGCCTAAGTTAGTCTCCCCCTGACTAAACACAGTGATGTTCTTATGCAGTAACTCCCTGACTGCCTTTAACTCATCAGGGGCAAGACCCCTCTCCTCCACGCCAAACTGACGCATGAGTGTATCAACTGTCCAAGGCCGCAAGGTTTTCCCCCCTCACTGTCGTCATGCAGCTCCGCCCCCTCTTCCTCCACTTCAATATCAGTGAATAGGGTGCCTACTTTCATGCCACGCTTTAGCATTCGACCCTCATTAGTGACATTAATAACCCTCACCGGTAATGTGCCCTACTGGACTCTACATACCACCCGACCCGAGCTACCAAAACATCACACTGTTTGGAAATGGAAGTGGAGGGTTCCAGCATTGCTGCTGCATAATCTCCCCATCTGCTCTGGACCTGACCCAAAATAATAATTTCACTGCGTGGGGGCACCAGGGTGTCAGACTGCACTACGACAGCCTGAGGCTCTAAGGATGGGTTAGGGTCAACCAGGGGGAATTTCCTGCCCATTATCTGACAATCCAAGCAAGATCTCATCAGAGGGAATGTCAGCAACCAAAAATGTTGCTACCAGCGCGAGTGACTCCAGTTGACATACCGTCTGCCAGCACCCTAGAATGCCCATCCCCCCACCATTAGCTGTTGTAGCCTGCCCAACATAATCTACCAGATCACATCCCCCTTTTGTAGCAGAGAGCCACAGTTGTTTAGGAATGACAGAGCTAGAAGCTCCAGTATCTACAAGTACATGACAGTCTAACCCACCTAGCTTGGAGATATCCCGAACCACCCTTCAAGCTGTCAGGGGCCACAGTAGACTCAGAAATGGGGGCGGGCATTGGACCCTCTGTGCACACCCCCTCTAGTTTTCCTGTAAATAAGGGCAGTCGCGTCGGAAGTGACGATTACACCCACATTCCCAGCAACCCCTTTCTCTTTCTCCCTCACGTCTAGTCGGGGGAATGGGGGCCCAACAGAGTATGGAAGGGGAGCAGACACTGTAGGTGTAGGTTTAGGAACAGATTGGCTTGGATTGGCTATAGTCTGAACAGTGATTTTCAGATCCTTAACTTCCTGCCGCAGGCCCTCTACGACCCCAAGCAGCGTATCCATTTGTTTGTCACGCCCAGATTGCTCAGTGACTCCACGCACCTGTGCATCAGAGGCCAATTTACTGCCCTCCAACTCCCTAATCAGCTCCAATTCTGGCAGCCTCTAAGGTTGTAGGTTTGGCACTGCGAAGACTAACTCGCAATTCCCAACATTGGAAATAAAATGGTCCTTAGCCAACAAATCTTGGGTGTGGGAGTCCGCTGAGGGGTACGCTTTAACAACCAGCCTCCGAAGTGCAATACCAAATTCTCGGATATTCTCCTTATGTAGCCTCTTACGAGAAGAGAAGGTAGCCCTGCTCCAATCATCACTATCACATGGTTCTAAGCATCTACCCATCGCTTCTTTTAATAAGACATAATTAGCTTTAGCTGTCGCAGATAACCCACCATATACCTCTCGGGCTCGACCTGACAAGAGAAGACTCATGATTTTAGTCTCAATGATTCGCTCCAATTATTAACACCAGCGGCCATTTCAAACTGTTCAGCCCAGTCAGACCATTCCCGGCCGGCACCAGTGAAAGTCTCAGGCATAAAAATGGGTCGGGACATAGCCAGATTACTACTAGGGGAAGGAGACATGTCTGATCGACTTGTGCTTGCCTCAGCCGGTGGTTGGTCATTTCTAGGCGATGACATTTTAATAACTATCCCACCGCTGTCACCAATGTAATAAAAAATGTGTGAGTTATACCATTAGCAGGAGAAACTGCTATGTAGCAGGGAAACTGCTATTTGTCCAAATGCCCTTAAATAACCAACTGCACAACCGGGGTACAAAGAATAACAACTTTATTAAATAAAAGTACCTGTGATAATCGATCATACAGGGGACACAGGATTAATAATCAAGGGGACCAATCGGGTACCGTAGAGGCTCCTATTATACAGTATAAGTTAACTCAACCCAATCGGGCTAAGTTCAATGACTAGTACTTGGCCGTTTAGGGCACACCACCACCCTGGCATGCGATCACCCTCTATATGAGGCACTGCAATTGTAAAACACGGTGTGTCTAATCCCACACGCTAAACCACCCTCTCTTTGAGGCACTGCACTTGGAACAATGTAGTCAAACCCGACATGCTAATTAATCACCCTCTGTAAGAGGCACTGCACTTTGAACAATATGACTAATCAAGAGGCACTGTAAATAGACATCAAACCATAATAGTTAAATAAGGAATACTCTTCAGGTGTTCAGGTATTTCCCATGTCACTCTTCAATCGGTCACATTCAATATCCTATCGGCCTGAGCTATACAAAAAATAGGGCATATGAAGGAATAGCCAATATGCAGGTTAAATTAAGAGGCACGATATACACACAGACAGTATAACTATAAGATACACGATATACAATACAGTATATATACCAATTACACAGTAGGCCTATACACAATTATAAAATAGGCCATACTAAATACAATCATTACTCAAATACAAGATCCTATAGTAAGTGCAATGTGTGTAGCAGTGGACTTAACTCGCCCTCACGGCGCGACCCTCCCCGGGGGTCTGTGCTTTGGACACCGTCCAACTCCCCGGGAAAACGGCTTCGTCGAACGGTGTTCCACCAGGTTGTAGCTGTAACCTAGAAATTGTACTTGGCGTCCGCAAGGACGTTCCGAGTATAGTGTTTTAGGAGCGAGGTAGCACAGTACTCTCTATAACCCGTCCCTGTCTATCTCCAGGAGGGTAAGCCTCCCCTCCTCGCGCTACTGGAACCTGTGGACGGCTGGCTGAACTATCTTCGTCGCCGGCGGATAACTGACCGCGATCGACCCCACCCCCCGGGACCTAACAGAGTCTGGTTACCGCTTGTAGCGAGGTGCTCCTACCCCGATATCCGAGTCCCACTGGCTTATCAATAGTCTCAGCGTCTCATCCCCGCCCGCAATCAGTAACACCTGAGTTCAATAATGACAGCCACTTGAGTCCCTGCTCCTGACGTCATTACCCGGCCCATTCACATCACAATACACTTGACGGGTGTTTAGCTGGAGTTGAGGATGTAGACAAAATCCTTATTGGAGACTGGAACACGGATATGCAACGAAAAGATGCACCCGTCTTCAAGTCATTCAGTAGGTTTTGTGATCTGCACGGCCTCAGCCAGCTAATCACCCAACCCACACGTGTATGTGAATCAACTCAGACTACCATTGACCTCATTCTGACCTCCGACAAGTCCAAGATCTCCAATAAAGGGGTTATAGCATGCAGGTTAAGCGATCATTATATGATATTCTGTACCCGCAAAAAGCTCAAACAAAAGGCTGGCTGTCACAAAACAGTCACATATAGAGACCTCAAAACCTACTCTAGCGAGGCCATTAACCTAGAACTGGAGAGCCTGGACTGGTCAGAAGAGCTCAGTGGTACACTAGTTGAAGAAACATGGCTTGGTTTCAAAACCAAATTCTCAACAATACTAAACGACATGGCCCCCCTAAGAACCATCAGAGTAAAAAATCGCGCTGAGCCGTGGATGCACTCCGAAATATTGACCGCTATGAAAACCAGAGACAAAAAATGCTCTGAGTTTCATAAAAGTCAGTCAAAGCTTACCAAAAGCTCGAGCAGTGAACTCCAAGCCCACATGACTGAACTCAAACTGCAAAGAAACAGACTAAGAAATGAAGTAAACTCCATGATCAAAACTGCAAAAAAGAATTTCATCAATGACAAAACTGAGGAAAACAAAAATAAACCCTGTGAACTTTGGAAATTACTCAATAATCAACTAGGCTGCAGTAAAAAATTTAAAACCAGATTTTCAAACATAAACATAAAGACGGACAACACGCTCATCACAGACAAGCTGGATGTGGCCAATTACTTAAACATTTTCTTCACAAACATAGCCACAACACTGGTAAATAAACTACCCACCCACTCAGGGCATTTTGGGGTAGAACACATCATAGCCTACTACAATAACCTAGGGGTCCGCAAAGACGATTTCAAACTAGAAATGGTAACAACAGCTGAGGTACTCAAAAAACTGAGCGCCCTCCAACCGAACAAGGCCACTGGCCATGACAACATCCCCTCCAAATTCCTCAGAGACTCAGCAGCCGCCATCACCCCAGTCATCACACACATAATAAACCTCTCCATAAAACAGGGACACGTACCCAAAGACTTGCGAGAGTAACCCCCCTGCACAAAAAGGGCAGCAAATTAGACCCAGGCAACTACCGCCCTGTTTCTATTCTTACCTCCATCTCGAAAGTCATGGAAAAAATAGTATACGAACAGGTCGAAAAGTCTAATCTTCTAATTCCAATCTGGCTTCAGAACATCCCACTCCACTGACACATGCCTTCTCTATTTGAACGACCACATCAAACAAGAGGTGGACGCGGGCAAATAAAGATAAGATAAGATAAGATATTCCTTTATTAATCCCCTTGGGGAAATTCGTGAAATACTGCGGCATGGTCATGCTGGACCTACAAAAGGCCTTCGACACTGTCAATCACTCCATTCTGATTGACAAGCTAAAAGCAATTGGTTTTGATAGTCTATCAGTGAGCTGGATGCAATCCTACCTGGAGGGGAGGGAACAGAGTCAGAGTCAGAGTCAGAGTCAGAGTCCATTCTCTTTGGTTCAAATAACAAACTCAGCAAGGCCGACGGCTTCTCAGTTACAATGGGAAAGGAAAGATGAAATTACATACCTAGGTTCCATCCTAGAGGCTAATCTTTCCTGTGACAAAATGGCATCCAATGTAATAAAAAAAGTCAACCAACGAACTACATTCTTGTACCGGATCTCCTCTCTGGTAAACAAGAATACCCTGAAGACTCTGGCAGGAGCACGCATTCAAGGGTACTATGACTATGCTTGCACCTCATGGTACCAAAGCACCTCAAAGGCGCTAAAAACAAAATTACAAACATCACAAAACAAACTGGTCAGACTACTGCTTGACCTTACTCCTAGAACCCACCTCACCCCTGCCCACTTTGACAACCTAGGATGGCTTAGAGTAGATGACAGAGTACAGCAACTTGCAATGGGCCTGGTCTACAAGATACACTACACGACCAAGGTACCCATGTACATGTCAAAATACTTCCCAAAGGTCAGTGAATACCACGACCACAACACCAGAGGGAGCTCCACAAATCATGTTAAACCAAGATTCGGCTCAAACAAGGGACTAAACACGTTTCACATCAATGCCATA
The DNA here is from genome assembly GCF_963971535.1 of Notolepis coatsorum. Taxonomy (NCBI): domain Eukaryota; kingdom Metazoa; phylum Chordata; class Actinopteri; order Aulopiformes; family Paralepididae; genus Notolepis; species Notolepis coatsorum. The sequence goes on from NC_140183.1 coordinate 86,082,414, forward strand.
TCAATGTGGAACACCCTACCCACAGCTGTAAAGGAATGTGAATCACTACCCACTTTTAAAACCACTCTCAAGGAGCACCTACGGGAGACTGCAATTCTAAACTGGCCCCTGTAAATGTCCTAACCCAACCCCCTCCAATGTACAGTAAATGTCCTAACTCAATAATACATGAGACCCTCTTCTTGGGACCAAGTAAGGTTTCGTCGATAATCCAATGTACAGTTACCCACCCTGCCTACCCAGCCCCCACCCCACCAACTCAAATACCTCCTATGTACAGTTCCTCCCCCCCACCCCACCCCACCTACCCAACCCCCCCCCCCCCACCCCACCTCATCCAATGTACAGTTTCTTCGTCAAATGTATATACTCTTTTTTAAACTCTTTTTGTATCACAAACAGTACTGTATTTGTAAATCTGGTATGTCATAAATGTATAGATGTAGCAGTACTGTCTATCTGTATGTCATGTATGTCATATATGTTATGCTGAATTGAAAATGGGGGACCCTGATGTAAACAAGACGAAAGTCTTTCTCTGGTGTATTGAGCTGTACTGTATTGTACCCATTCTGCAAACTGTTATCACAATTTTCAATCAATCAATCAATCAAGATAGGTTATGCAGCATTGTTTATCCATTAGTGATGTGAACTTAATTCAATCAATCTTTATTTAGACTCGCAAGATCAATTGAGAGTAAACTAATTTCATCATTCCAATTATGTTGAGAAAAAAATATATATAAATATAAAAATGCACTTGAATGTAAACTTGAAGTTATGTCCAACACGTAGTGAGTTTGCATGGCATTGTTTCAGATAGATTATTTTATATAGAGCTTTGAACATGGGACCCAATTTAAAGTCAATCAATAAGACAATTAAAATGAAAATAACTGCAGACTGGGGTGAAATGGTTGGTCATTAAAGATGTAAACTGTCCAAATTATATGAATGTATTGAGTTTTAAGGTACATTGCCTGCAGCACATTCCACAAGTTCCAAAGTAAAAGTAAAGTGCATATAGTATACAGTGTGGCATTATGTGGAGTATATATGATGTTGCTATGGAGTAAATATGCTAAGCTATGTATATACAGTATTATTATACAGTGGTACAAGTATGCAAGGGCATATGTTTGATTTGAGCGTTGGTATAGGGACACTTAATGTGTGAGCACAAGCACATATTCCTTTTGCACTCATTTGAGCATAAATACAGTTTTCTTTCTAGCTATAAAGAGCACCAGGTGATCCTGATGACTGTTTCTTTAATTAACATCCTGAACTGATGCATTTGGCTTACATGTGCACTTGCTGCATACAAATTGATAGCAGATTGGGTCCAAAAAACCTTGCCAAAAGGAAACAAATATTTCAGAGATGAAATAACCTACAGGTGTGCCTATTGATTGATTGATTGAAAAGTTTATTAACAGATTGCAGAATGGGTACAGTACAGTACAGCTCAATACATACAATTGTTAAGGGGATGCAGACCAGAGAAAGACTTTCGTCTTGTTTACATCAGGGTCCCCCATTTTCAATTCATCATAACATATATGACATACATGACATACAGATAGACAGTACTGCTACATCTATACATTTATGACATATCAGATTTGCAAATACAGTACTGTTTGTGATACAAAAGTGTCCAGAAAAGGAGTGTATACATTTGGCGTAGAAACTGTACATTGGAGGAGGTTGGTTGGGTGGGGTGGGGTTGGGTGGGTTGGGTGAGGGCTGTACATTGGAGGTGGGGGGGGGGGGGGGGGTTGGGTAGGGGACACACACACATTTTACACTGTACATTGGAATATTGACAACGCCTTACTTGGTCATTTACTGTACAACTAGGTTAGGACATTTGTAGGGGCCAGTTTCGAATTGCAGTCTCACGTAGGTGTTTTTTGAGAGTGTTTTTGAAAGTGGGTAGTGATTCACATTCCTTTACAGCTTTAGGTAGGGCGTTCCACATTGATGTGGCATAATTGCGAAACTATGACTTTTCTATATGGTCACTGACACATTAGGATGTGAGATTTAAAACACGTTTTGGTTCAACTTATGAGATGATCAGGCAAGAATAAAAACAGATAAAAGAAGCAGGATGACTTCACAGTTAAATAACACCCACTTGCTCTCATGCTAGATAAACTATAGGCTACAGTATAGGATACATCTTTTTGGAGCAGCCTATATAGCAGATGATGTATAACAGTATAGTAGCTGTAGGTGGCAGTAGACTTGCGGCTTGTTGTCTGTTACTACAGCCTACTACTACTTTTACTTTATATAAATATAATATAATATAATATAACGTGACCAACGAGTGTGAGGCTCGAGGCGAGGGAGGGAGGAAAGTCCAGGCTGTTCATTGGATATTGCAGATAATAGGATAGCTTGCTGGTAAAAGGCTCTGTTTTGCAAGACTGCAATGTTGTGAATTATAATACAAAACCTACAGTTGCCGCAATTGTATTGGTAGGGGCAATTTGTATTTCTGTGACTTTGTTAGGGACATAACCCTATAGCGTCCCCATATAAAACTATGCCTATGCAATGATGAATACACTACGGTTGTAAACCATACTAGCCAGTGGTATAACTAATAACAGTAGGGACAGATATAGATACATGTATAGCTGTGTGTATAGTGGTATTGTACAACACTGCTATCATATAGTGTTATATTGATAGACTATAGATTGAGGTAGGTCATTTTAACTGTTCTTCTTTTACTTATTTTATTCCAGATGTTTGTAAATGCAAATAACAATAAACAAACAAACTATAGATTGAGGTAGGTAATTATGAGTACAGTGAGGTAGACAGCTATGAGTACAGCGTAAGACAGTTGTAGGCAGTAGATAAGTGTGAATTACGTATAGGCAACAGAGCCTTGAGAATAGGCAACAGAGTTCATTATGGTTCATAGAGTTTATATGATATGGAGAGAGATTGTGAAAGTGTTGTGTGTGTGTGTGTGTGTGTGTGTGTGTGTGTGTGTGTGTGTGTGTGTGTGTGTGTGTGTGTGTGTGTGTGTGTGTGTGTGTGTGTGTGTGTGTGTGTGTGTGAGAGAGAGAGAGAGAGAGAGAGAGAGAGAGAGAGACACAGAGAGATACAGAATCCAATGGTTCACTTACTTATAGTTGTACCTTTCACATGTTTTAATTAAAGGGGACATATTATATAAAAGGTTTTTTTTCTTGTCTTTTTATGGATTGGGCAGTCTAAATGTTATTTAGGCACTGGGGGAACATTACATATGTACTCCTTGCTGTTTGGACAGGTTTGAAGTCTTCAGATTGACAAGCTGTTCAGAATGATTGCCCTTTGTGATGTCACAAACAATGAATTAGCTTTGACTAATCAATTAGCTGTGCTTTTTGGAGCCAGGCACACCTAATGTACTGCCCAGTTTGTAAACATTATGTTTTCCTCTTGTAGCACCCTGAATATGTGACTATTATTCAGAAGTGCTGACTTGCCTTTTATCTCCCCTTTGTGCACAAAGACATATTAACTCGTTTCCATTGACATTCCCTCGAACAATGACGCGGGTTTCTCCTTCTCTCACCGGCTGGAATATGGATTATAAACAGTAAACTGAATCATATTCTATCCACCCAGTGCTTCCTGTGGGGCTAGTTGGCGGTACCAGCAGGGGGCGGCAGGTGGCAGGCGGAGCGCACGAGAGAGGCATAGAGGGAAGCAAGTCAACTGGAACGGAAGTGAGGCGAGCCAGCCTCTTCGGCGTTGGACTTGGACCTGGTCGGTCGTGTCTCGACAGAGCCCCCGTTGTGGACCACACGGGTGAACGTATTGAACTTGAATATATTACGGGTTATACTAGAAATATAAGCGTAGTAGCGTGTTGCATGTCCCCCACTGAACAACCCTAGTGATACAACGAGTTATCCTAGAAGACAAGCGGTATAGCCAAGTGTTGGCTTATGTTAAAGATATTCCCTCCAGTGAGGTGCCCAGCCAGCGTGGCTTGAAGAGGACCGGTGTTTAGAGGCACCCTGCGTCATTGTATGTTGCGGCTAGCAGGAGGGCTGTCTAGGACCCACAGAGTAGCTTCAGTTAAGGTAGGGCCAGATTATTGCCGCGCGTCGACCCAGCACCGGCCGTCAGCAGCCTGTCTTCGCTGGCGTTCTGCATCCGCTCTGCACCGGCGGTCTTCAGCCCAGCACGGGAGGTCGTCCCGTCCAGCAGAGGTCGCCATCACCCAGCACGCGCTCTCAGCCCGCTACTGCTCCCTCTGCCCCAGCCCCGCTTGCTAGCGCCCGTGACGAGAGTGTTCGACGCCATCTTACCACCCGGACAGTGGTGGCGCGGTGAGGCCGCCATCTTGGTTGAGTACATTAGAGCTTCGGTGCTCAGGATCCTATTGCACAGTACACAGTGTGGTGCGGCCTACGGGCGAAGCTAATGTTGCTAACTACAGTTCATAGGGGTACCCCATAAACATTACATGCCGGCATTAGTATAGGACTTTTGTTTTGGTAAAGTGGGCCCACCTTTTTCATTTTCTTTGAGTGTGATAACGTGTTTGTTCTTTAATAATATTTTCCCATCTAATTAACCCTTCCTCTGTGGGGAGGTTACCGACCTGTTGTATGATAAGTAAGGCCTTAGAGAGGTATTTTCACTACCATATAATTAAAGCCTGAGAGAGGTATTATCCCTGGTACTAACCCAGACGTGGGTGATGAGTCAAGCACCTTGGTGTATAATATAAGTGTCTAGAAGGTATTGAGTTGCAAATTGGGTAATAGTAAGACTCCATTCTATTTGACCCATTGCCATTAAATCTTTGTAACTGACCAGTACCATTAACGATAAAGAATTAGATGGGAGTTCTGTCTGCGTGTCCATTCCTGAGCCTATGAACCACTCTTTTGGTGTGGGTAACGTTAATACCATTAACCCCTTCCTATCCAACTCTTCCTTTCTTACTGTAAGGTTTCTAATATCACCGAGGGAGGGTACTGCTTGCGGGGGGAACTAAGTTATTGGAGGGTTAAAGGAGGTATTGGGGGAAGTGAGTTGGGGGAGTACTGCTGACCGCCCTGGAAGGGAGAGGAAGACCAGAGTACCAGACCAGGTTGGTAAATCCCGGGCCCCATCCACTCCCACTGCCGGCCTCCAGTTGACGCTCCAGACCCAAAGACGAAGGTGCAGTCAGACGGAGCTCTACTGTGTCTCGCTACCCAGTGGCTGTGCACACCCGTTCCCACGAAGCAGGGATAATCCACCCTGCTACACTCTCATATAGGTGTGGGGCAGCCAGGCATGGAAGGAAATAAATACATTTAGTGTGGTAGCCTACACCCACCAAAAATATTTTGATCGTTTTCTTGGCAAAAGAAAACAACAAAATAATATACATAATGTGTGTACATAATATGTGTCTTTAAACATTGTTCTGACCTCAGTATGGAGTAACCTGCCAAAAACGGCCTGCCAGAAACTGACTACTTTGGGGGAAATTGGATGTCAGCCCAACCCCCCCAATGCACAGTTTCCTCCCCCTCAAATGTATATATTATTCTCTTTTAGAAACTCTGTCTGTAAATAAACAGTACTGTATATTTGTATGTCGTGTATGTCATAAATGTTATGAATTGAAAATGGGGGACCCTGATGTAAACAAGACGAAAGTCTTTCTCTGGTCTGTATCCCTTTAACAATTGTGTGTATTGAGTCGTACTGTATTGTACCCATTCTGCAATCTGTTAATAAAATCAATCAATCAGCCCTTTTGGCAAGTTATTTTACATTCACTTTTGTATTTGTTGGGTAATAAACCTGCAGTATTATTTATATAACTTATTAATAAGTTGTACATTAGTAATTGTGTATTTACATGTATAACACATTCTTCACTTGGCAGGGAAATTAATAAAGGTCAGCTCAGGTTGTGTAGAAAAACCTATGGCTGACTTTATACCTTGCAAAAGAAGGGAGTAGGGACCGCACTCGGAGAATATCATTGTTTTTATTTTTATATACACAAGTGTATAACGCACAAAACGCTTTCAGCCATCCGGCCTTCATCAGTGTGCAAGGCCGGACGGCTGAAAGCGTTTTGTGCGTTATACAACTTGTGTATATACAAATAAAAACAACGATATTCCCAGAGTGCGGTCCCTACTCCCTTCTTTTGCAACTTAATTAATGTTGGACTACGCACCGGCACCTGTCTGAGCGCAGTGGTTACCCCCTTTTTCTGACTTTATCCCTTGCCCTTGAACAGTAGCCTATTAGCCTGCCCAGTGGCTCAGGAGGTAGAGCAGTTGTCTGGTAATCCGGAGGTTCCTGGTTCGGTTCCCGCTCCTCCCGGGCAGCGCGTGGAAGTGTCCTTGAGCAAGACACTTAACCCCTGATTGCTCCTGATGAGCAGGTTGGCACCTTGCATGGTTGCCTCCGCCATCGGTGTGTGAATGTATGAGTGAATGGGTGAAAATGTGAGGAACAAATTGTAAATGGCTTTGGATAAAAGCGCCATATAAATGCAGCCATTTACCATTATGATCCTAACGGGCAGGATCATATGTGGGACCTAAGCAAGTGTTGGGGAGTAACTACATATAGTTCAAATACTGTTTAAACTCCATTCAGTAGTTCGGGTTACTGAGAAGTGCTCTATAAAATAAATGAATTATTATTATTATTATTTACATTCAAATATCACAAGTTACTGTACATTTCCCCCAAAAGTTAGTAATTTCCTGATTCTGCCTCAAAATGATTCACCACCCCCCAGGCATACCCAATTGAGGATTGGCCTACTCTGGCCATTAAATCAAACACACCAACACTTGACTCTGTCAGTTCAGTTGTTGTTTCCACGTACAGTACCTTTATAACATCCCAGACTAGATTGTGATAATTTCCGCAATGTAGTTTCAAGTTAGCTGGACAAACTGCATTATGTTGAGTGTAAGCCCAGTTAAGATTTAGTTCAACTTCTTTCATTGTGAAGTAGCTACGTTTGTAAACTAGCTTTTCTACACCACTGTACCTAAGTAATTATTAAATATGTTTCCATTGTAAACAGTTTCATACATGTTGCCTTTTCTCAAAAACGCATAATATAACTTGTTTGTGATTGTGATTGTACTACATATAATGTAAAACCTCTCTCTCCCCCCCCCGCTCTCCAAATCAACCTAGTCCAGAACTCTGTTGAACTCTGAACTCTATACTCAAATCCATACTTATCTGCCTACATCTGTCTTACACTGTACTCATACCTACCTTCATTATACTACCTATATCCAACCTATAGTTATTCATATAACATTGTGTAATAACACTGTTACACACATATATTTATTTATATGTGTGTTATGTATATATATATATATATATATATATATATATATATATATATATATATATATATATATATATATATATATATATATATATATATATATATATATATATACAATATACATACAGATATAGATATATGTGTGCAAAGTATGGATTTGAGTATACTTAAACCACCACACTATACATGTATACATACATTAGCTTAGCATATTTACATACAGTGTATATATATATACTCCAAGAACTCAAGAATATATGTTATACTGTATACTACAATGCAATTTGGTTAGATGCCAACTTAATTTAGTTGTACTCTGTATGTACTTGTGCAATGTCAATACATTTACTCTAACTTAATTTAGTTGTACTCTGTATGTACTTGTGCAATGTCAATTACATTTACTCTAATCTCTCTCTCTCTCTCTCTCTCTCTCTCTCTCTCTCTCTCTCTCTCTCTCTCTCTCTCTCTCTCTCTCTCTCTCTCTCTCTCTCTCTCTCTCTCTCTCTCTCTCTCTCTCTTCTCTCTCTCTCTCTCTCCTCTCTCTCTCTCTCCTCTCTCTCTCTCCCAAGCTATTACTGTATGTTCTCTCCTGCTATGCCCCCTTCTGGTCAGACAACAGTAGTGGTCTTTGTGTTCTCTTAATCATAGAAATCAAACGTTTCAGAAATGACACACACACAAATGACACACACAACGCACGCACGCACGCACACACACACACACACACACCACACACACACACACACACACACACACACATAATGTATGTACGCAAACTCAGTAAATCAGCACATTAAGTATGATACTTTTTATTTTAACTTAAAAAGAGATTGGATCAAAAACAGGATTCAATAAATTAGAAATAAATATCATTGTTGTAATAATTAATACATAATTATAATTACTCGATTGCAGAGTCTGACAGAAACAGGCCCTCAAATGCTTTTTTCTCTAGAAAATTCTAAAATCAAAATATTGCAACCCATTCAAACCCTTCTCCCAATAACAAAAATAATTGATAAATTAGTAAATAAATAAAAAATTGCTCAAATATTAAAACCTCCCAACAAAGGTGCAATCCCCTCCCTCCCCCACATTTACCTAAAATCTAAGTAGAAATTTAAATATGTTAGTGATTCTCCCATTTTACAATTTGGAATGCAATATCCCCTTACGAAGATGATGATGATGTTGTTGTTGTTGTTGTTGTTGTTGTTGTTGTTGTTGTTGTTGTTGTTGTTGTTGTTGTTGTTGTTGTTGTTGATGCTGATAATGATGGTAATATAATAATAATAACAATAATAATAATGATGATAATAATTAATAATGTTACTGTGTCCTTGTTCAGTGTTTATCTAAAGTAGTATTCTTTTTGCATTTTTTTATTTTATTTTTTTAAATTGCCGCTCTTCGTAAACTAAATTATTTACAAGTCATTAGGATCTTTTCCAAAGTCTCTCTAATCTACTCATTTATCTCTTCTTTTTTTCTTTTCTTTTTCTTTTTCTTTTCTTTTTTTTATTATGAAACATCGGTTCACTTCTATATCTTGTCATGTAATAGACATGTTATAGACATGTTATAGACATGTAATAGACATGTTATAGACATGTTATAGGACATGTAATAGACATGTTATAGACATGGTCTAGTCTATTGAAGTGATAATATCAGGCATTATTTATCAGTACCTTTCATACAACTTTGGTCCGAGTGATCTCAACTGCATCACACACTCTGACCAACTCAACACAGATCATAGATAAAGTTCAGCTGTATGGAAAAGATTTACTGTCTTGTGTGAACATGTGTATTCTTGTGTGTGTGTGTGTGTGTGTGTGTGTGTGTGTGTGTGTGTGTGTGTGTGTGTGTGTGTGGTGTGTGTGTGTGTGTGTGTGTGTGTGTGTGTGTGGTGTGTGTGTGTGTGTGTGTGTGTGTGTGTGTGTGGTGTGTGTGTGTGTGTGTGTGTGTGTGTGTGTGTGTGTGTCTCAAAATGTCTGTGTGTGTATGTGTGTGTCAGTTTGGTGTGTTTGTGCACTTATGTAAATTTGTATATAAGCCTCTAAGACCGTTTGAGGTTCGGTGTGTTGGGGAGTGTGTGTGTGTGTGTGTGTGTGTGTGTGTGTGTTTATGTGTGTGTTTATGGGTGTGTCTCTGCATGTGTGTGGCTGCACTCCCCCGACGCTCACAGGTGGGACACGGTCTGAGAGCACAATGCACACCCTGGATTCCATCTCAACAGGAGTGTGAAAACGACACCTGTGAAAGGAGAGTGGTGGTTGGGGGGGGGGGGGGGGGGGGGGGGGGGGGGGGGGGGGGGGGGGGTAGAGGGATGGATAAGTACACAGGGAGGAAAGGAAAGGGGAGAAAAGGAAGGAGAATACATTAGGACATGTTTTTGCGATTTAAGATCTATAGCTCTAATTTTTGCATCTTGCACAGTCCAGGTACCGCTGGAAAAAACTAGCACAGTCCTCGAGCAGAACTCCTGTTGTGATGATAGTCCTACACTTGTTGTTATTTAAACTTTTTGGTGAGTAGGTCAAAAATAGTAAGCATCATTCACAAAGCAGTAAAGCTCCGACTGCGAACAGCAATAGAATCATGGTGCTTCAACGTCACATACACACATACACAGTGTCTGGGTCATGCAATTCAATACAGTGAAAATCCATTAATGGTGTCCTTGTGTTGTTTATGAGAGTGGTGTGTGTGTGTGTGGTGTGTGTGTGTGTGTGTGTGTGTGTGTGTGTGTGTGTGTGTGTGTGTGTGTGTGTGTGTGTGTTGTGTGTGTGTGTGTGTGCACGCACGCGCATGTGTGTCTGTGTGTTTTATGAGCGTGTGTGCTGCACACTCGATGTGTGCCTTTAGAGATCATGACAAGCAAACGAACTACTACCAGCATGCAATCACTCTCTGGCATTTGCAGTATAGGAATTCTGGGTGATCGTTTGTTGAATCGCCCCCCCCCCTGAACTTGTGGCGGGATATTTCCAAAATAAGAATTAGATATGTCTATTAGAGCTATTGACTTACTTATTATGCAAAAATAACCGTAGACATAATAATCATCAACCTGTGCTGCCATTTGCAGCAGGACGACGACGCTGCTTCGAGACACTCATCTAAAAGCAACTCTGTCATTTCCTCTCATTGGTTGAGGTTAGGATTTGAGGAGGGTAAGCTCACCTCAGAACAGTGTCCAGGGGATCTTGTATTCCATTCTAATGCCCTGATATTTCTCCCAGAATTCCTATATTTGAAGGCTGTTCTCCAATAAGCAAGAG
>NC_140183.1:86093259-86139367 GCF_963971535.1 Notolepis coatsorum
TCTCTCTCTCCCCTCTCTCTCTCTCCCCCTCTCTCGCTCACCCTCCTTCCTTCTGTCACACTCACTCACTCTTGATTTTGGAGAGTGGGAAGGAAGGGTTCCGTTTTTTTGTTTTGCTTCTGTCGTTCCGACGCTCGACAACTTTTTTTTGGTCCTTATTATAAACTGGTGTGACGTCTGTCTGCCAGGGGGCCAGGAAGGGAGACAGGAGGGGCACACAGAATAGACAGATTACACAACACTCTCTCTCTCTCTCTCTCTCTCTCTCTCTCTCTCTCTCTTTCCTATCTCTCTATCTTTGCTGCTCTCTCTCTCATACACACACACCCCCCACCCACGCCCCCCCCCCCACACACACACACACACACACACAATGTGCCCCCTGACTAAGCTATAATAACTCTCAGAGCCGCTTTCTTAGTTACACAATCCAACACAAGAATGCTCCATTGTGTTAGTTTGTTCCGATCAGTTGTAATGATCTGCTCATTGACATTGTTGACAATAATAGTATTGTGACTTGGCAGCATTGGGATGCAGTGATATTGTGCTGGATACGTTGTGATTATTGTTGTTCAACACAACATATGACAGCAGAAAACAACACAGAGTTAATTGTTGTAAAAATATTTATTTATAGTACATGTCTACAAACCAATTCCCAGATAATTGGATGTTTGAAATGAGCTATCATCAGGATTCCTACAGTCTCCATTTCAATTCAATTGTACATATTATCTTTACATTTCTTGATTGGATTTGAAGATTTTAGTTGGTATTCAATAGAATGTATCACAAGCTAAAGATAATTTTTCACAACAATTAATATCACAAATCCCTGCAACTAATCCCTGCACATTTTCCACATGTTTCCATTCTCCCCATGTACCGATGATGAGGTAGAAAAGGGTAATTTCAGGCTCAGATCTTTTACTGTACCTCGAATAAATGGCTAAAACACCCGCGGATTATAGTAGCATCTCTGTTTTCCATAATAACTTGCTGGCAACATCACCTCCTGGTTTGGGAATAGCACTGCACAAGACCGTAGCAGACTACAAAGAGTGACACGTTCAGCCGAACGCACAATTGGAGGGGGGCTTCCCACCCTCCAGAACATTTACAACAAGCGGTGCAGGGGGAAGGTTAAGAGAATTATTAAAGACTCCAGCCATCCGAACAACTGCCTCTTTGAACTGCTGCGGTCAGGCAAGCGATACCGGAGTCTTAAGGCGAGCACAGAAAGACTCAGAAGAAGCTTCTATCCCCAGGCCATCAGGCTGCTAAACGAACAATAAACACTATGCAACAACCATCAAATGCACACAGCACACACACCCACACGCACACACTCACTTAAACCACACAAACACACTTTATATTTATTGATAAAGGATTTGCACTACAACTCGTACACCCACTGTAAATTGTACCTAAATTGCACCTCATCCCATTTCTGCCTTGCACTATATAGTATTGTATTAGTACACTGCACAGTATTGTATATTATATGGTAACTCAGTTACTTCTATTCTGCATCGAACATTGTACATATGTCTATACTGAACACTGTGACCTCATTTTTTTTACTTCTAATTTACATGCTATACTATGTTATTTTATTTCATACTTATCTTGTCTTGCACAGTCTCTGGAGCGTAACAGTAAGAAGCATTTTGTATAAAAGTATTCTGTACTTCTGTATGACAACTATTAAAGAAACTTGAAACTTGAACTTGGAGTTTGTTTTCTGCTGGAATGCAACATTAACGAAATGTGTTTTCCCCATAACTTTATACTCACTGTAAAGATTGCGACACGGTACAACTATAACACAAGAAGCCAAGTCATGCATTACCAATTTGGAGAGTTGTTAAATACACCCAAGACATATGCAACATTTCACAGAGAATGACAGAGAATGACAGTGTGTGTGTGTGTGTGTGCGTGTGTGTGTGTGTGTGTGTGTGTGTGTGTGTGTGTGTGTGTGTGTGTGTGTGTGTGTGTGTGCGTGCGTGCGTGCGTGCGTGCGTGCGTGCGTGCGTGCGTGCGTGCGTGCGTGCGTGTACACTGTATACTTCGTGTGGTTCTGCTCGGAAGCAGATGTCAGAAATGCCAGATGCCAGCCCGTTTGGACAATATTTATTTATTTGTTATTCCCTGGAAACTGATAAGGCCGTTCTAAGTGGACTAACAGTTCCAGTCATGGTTCCTGCTTCATGGCCAAACACCCCAAAAGGGACAGGATGGTGTGTGTGTTGTGTGTTGTGTTGTGTGTTGTGTGTTGTGTGTTGTGTGTTGTGTGTTGTGTGTTGTGTGTGCGTGCGTGCGTGTGTGTGTGTGTGTGTAGGCGAGGTGGGTATAGAGGAGAGAGAGGGCCAGAAAGATGGGATGGGAGTAAAGAGGAAGAAAGAAGGAGAGAGGTCAGATGGACTAAATGGAACAGATAGGAGTTGATTTGAGGAGAGAGGAGAATTTTCAAGAAAGAAGAAGTTCAAGAGAGAAACAGGTCAGCGGTAGGAGCACTAGACACATTAGAGCACTACACTCTACATACAGGTAGAATCAAGTAAAACATAACTAAAATGGAATAATTATAAAAAAAATATAGTTTCAAGTTTCAAGTTTCTTTAATAGTTGTCATACAGAAGTACAGAATACTTTTATACAAAATGCTTCTTACTGTTACGCTCCAGAGACTGTGCTAGACAAGATAAGTATGAAATAAAATAGTATAGCATGTAAAATAGAAGTAAAAATAGAGGTCACAGTGTTCAGTATAGACATATGTACAATGTTCGATGCAGAATAGAAGTAACTGAGTTACCATACAATATACAATATACTATGCAATGTACTAATATATACAATACTATATAGTGCAGAGCAGAAACGGGATGAGGTACAATTTAGGTACAATTTACAGTGAGGTGTACGAGTTGTAGTGCAAATCCTTTACCAATAAATATAAAGTGTAAAGTGTGTTTAGGTGATCTAATGTGAAAATATAAGACTATATACATATATGACCATATAAGACTATATACATATATGAAAATACAAGACTATATACATATATGAAAATATAAGACTATATATGACAATATAATACTATATACATACATATATGAAAATATAAGACTATATACATATATGACAATATAATACTATATGAAAATATAAGACTATATACATTATGAAAGTACAAGACTATATACATATATGAAAATATAAGACTATATACATATATGACAATATAATACTATATGAAAATATAAGACTATATACATTATGAAAGTACAAGACTATATACATATATGAAAATATAAGACTATATATGTAACGGATGGTATTGTGAAGCGGAGTCACGAAGGGCTGGGGTGAGTAGCGGTGCTGTGGGTTAAACTCACTCTCATCCTCAAAAGACACCTAGACACGTTACAAAGCAGTGAGTTCACTTCCTGGTATAGCGGTCTGTGCTGTCGCACGCGACGTGGGAGACCCGTGTTTGAAACTCCCTCGGGGCATCGAAGTTTGAGGTGACGTTGTCACAACCGTTACAATGGTGGCGACTGGGGGCAGTCGGGTGGCGTAGCGGAGATTGCGCTCGTCACCAATGCAAGAGGCTGCGGTCTCGACTCCTGGAGTCAGCATTGCCCTGCGGCTTGGGCCGATCGTCATACTAACTCGTTTGGCTGAGTTAGCGGGAGGGAAGTCGTGGGTGGTAATCTGGCGTTGTGGACAGCGACGCCTACAGGTCAGGTCTGGGCGCCTGCTCAGCGAAAGGCAGGAAGTGGTGAAGGCAGCGTGACCTCCCACGCGTTAGGCTTCACCAATGAGAGCCCTCGCTGCCAGGTGAAAAGAGAGCCGCTGGCTGTCTCCGCATGTGTCGGAGGAAGCATGTGGTGGACTTCAGGGTTCCCTTGTACCGACCAGTAGGGGGATCATGCGCACAACTACCAGGTAGGGGAGGAGGGGAATTGGCATAACGACAAAAATTGGGATGGGGAGAAAAGCATAGAAAATCAGGCGCAGAAAAAGAGGATTACATTTTTTCTTTTTTTGAATGGTGGTGACTGACACGGATGCGTCTATACTTTCCACAACAAACTTGTGTTTCCGCGTTCGAGTTTTGCGCTCTGATTGACCAGGTCATGTGACATGTGCGCCAATCGTGGGACGGCAAGTTCTGCGCCTATTTCCGGGTCGAACAGCCTGCAAACTATCTAACGTCTAGTTTATCACTGGTTAAGCTTAGGCGACTCTTTCGCAGTTGGTTAAGGTTAGAGTTTGGAATCAGGGCAGGCGTTCTATTGCCCTGCTCTAAGACAAACTCTAACCTTAACCAACTTCGAAAGAGCGCCTAAGCTTAACCATCCAAAAACTTGCGGTCCCACGATTGGGCGTACATGTCACATGACCTGGCCAATCAGAGACGCGGAAACACTAACTTTGTTGTGGAAAATATTCAGGCGACCTGGATGCCTTGGGTGGAGTGGAGTGAGTTTAAGGAGGGTGAGTGTAACGGATGGTATCGTGAAGTGCAGTCACGAAGGGCTGGGGTGAGTAGCGGTGCTACAGTATGGGTCAAACTCACTCTCATCCTCAAAAGACACAAAGCAGTGAGTTCACTTCTTGGTATAGCGGTCTGTGCTGTTGCACACGCCATGGGAGACCCGTGTTCGAAACTCCCTCGGGGCATCGACGTTTGAGGTGACGTTGTCACCAGTCCCGGCGCCATGGGCGGGCATTAGGGGGCCGGGCCCGCCCACTGAGTCAGCTGTGCCCACCCTTTTTTTTCTTTTTTTTTGTCAATCAAAGTCGACTATCCAAATCCTTATTCGGGGACAGCCCTAGTGGGCACTGATGTCAACAACAACACTACTGAAGCTAGCACGGCACTCTGTGAGAATTAGTTTTCTACCCTCAAGAACGTCTTTACAGAACATCGCCTTAGTATGCTTCATCGACGCAAGGCCAATTTAATTCAGTTGGCATTTGAGAAGGACTTAAAAAAAAGTTCAAGAATGAGTGGAGGGACAGTGTTTTAAGAAGATTTCACTATGTCCCCAAACGCTGCTTGCCGCTCTACTAATGATGGTGAGTAGCCTGTGGAGGAATTTTGTTTGCTTTTTTATGCACCTTATTTTTGTCAGTTCAGTTCAGTTTGTCAGTGAATTCAAAAGTGTTGAATAAATGGAGACTTTTCAAAGATATAGAATAGAATAGAAATGTATTATCCTGAGGGAAATTTGACACTGCAAATCACTCAACATTAAACATTTAGACAGAACAAGTCACGAATAAGAATAACAAAACAAATGGCCTAAGAATAGAATAAAAGATACAGTAAATAAATACAGTAAAAATATACTGAAGTCTACAGTAGGTGTAATATTGCACAGTGCTGTTTAAAAAGTAAGAGTCCAGGAAGATGGTAACTGTCAGTGATGCAGTGAGGCACAGTGATGCATTGTATAGTCTGATGGCTGTCGGAATGAAGGACTTCCTGTGCCGTTCAGTGCTGCATTTAGGTAGTGTGAGCCTATAACATGCTCCTCCTGTCAGCCAAGTCTGTGTATAGTGGGTGGGAGGGGTTTTCCCTGATGGCCTGGAGCTTAGCAAGGTTCCTCCTCTCCGCCACCCTCGCTAGGGCGTCCAGCTCCACCCCAACCACGCTACTGGCCTTCCTGACCATCTTATCCAGCCTGTTTGTGTCCCCTGCTCTCAGTCCGCTGCCCCAGCAGGTCTGTTATAAATATCCGTTCAGTCTGTTTTTGTATAAGTGAAAGTTCTTAAGATAGAGAGAAATTAGATTTTTCAATTGCCTCTCTGCTGTTTAGTTCAGCACCGTGGGCAGCGCCAAGCAAGCCACAGCGCCGCTGTCCCAGCTGAAACGTATAAAAAAGAACTTGTGTTGAAAAACCATTGTGCCCCCCCCACTAATTTGTTTCTGCAGCCTGGTCTGGTTGTCACAACCGTTACAAATACATATATGACAATATAATACTATATACATATATGACAATATAATACTATATACATATATGAAAGTACAAGACTATATACATATATGAAAGTATAAGACTATATACATATATGAAAATATAAGACTATATACATATATGAAAGTATAAGACTATATACATATATGAAAATGAGGATTGTGTGTAAAAGTTAAAGTGATGAGTGTATATAACAGTACTGCACAAATGGAATGAGATATGAAAGAATGGAATGAGATCAATGGTGGAAGAAGTACACAGTTCCTTTACTTAAGTAAAAGTATAAATACCCAGATAAAGGCTCTGATAAAAGTAAAAGTCCTCCATTCAAATTCTACTTACATAAGTAATTGCTATTGAACTAAGTACCCAAAGGTAAAGGTATGCATTCTACTTGATGTTTGTGTATTCAAGCTCTGATTACGTCCTCTTAAACTGTAGTTTACCAAACGACTAGCTACTTCACAGTGAAAAGAAGTAAGTTAACTACTCCAAAAAGAATGTAGCCTACTTTGAAAATGATCACAATCACAATCTGAATCTGGAATCTCATATATTTACTGAGCAACAACTGAAGCGAGTCAGAGAAAACTGTGGGTGTGTTTAATTTAGAGACTAGGACAGCAGGCAAAACCTCACTTAGGCCCTAAGGGTGTGTTTTAAGGAGAGGACAGGGAGCAATCGTTGAGGTGGTATCAGGTCAAAAAAAAAAAAAAAGAAAAAAAAAAAAGGTTTATTTTGAAATATGCAGTTTATAATGGACTACCTAAACTAAACTGCATGACCCAAAATATTTAACTACTGAAAAAGCTACTGAGATTTGAACGTAGTTAAACTACCACCCTGCTCCTGCAAACTGTTTTAGTAATCCGGAGGTTCCCGGTTCGATTCCTGCTCCTCCCGGGCAGCGTGTCGAAGTGTCCTTGAGCAAGACACTTAACCCCTAACTGCTCCCGATGAGCAGGTTGGCACCTTGTGATGGTTGCCTCCACCATCTGTGTGTGAATGTGTGAGTGAATGGGTAAAATGTGAGGAACAAATTGTAAAAGCGTTTTGGATAAAAGCGCTATATAAATGCACCATTCACCATTTACACAAAGTTAACTACTCCCCCAATGCTGTAAGGCTCTTTGGATGAAGGCCTCCACCAAACGTCCTGTTAGCTTCACTGCATTGGCTCCCGGTTGTCTTTAGGATTGATTTTAAAATTCTCCTGCTTGTTTTTAAAGCTCTTAATGGTCTGGCACCATCTTATCTCTGCGACTGCCTACATAGATATGTTCCAAACCGCCCCCTCAGGTCCTCTAGTGCGGACATGCTCGAAGTGCCTACAATGAAATATAAAAAATATGGCGAAGCAGCCTTTTGTTTCTATGGGCCGACGGCGTGGAATAATCTCCCACTACATATAAAACAGGCAGCCTCTGTGGATAGCTTTAAAGCACAGCTCAAGACATATTTTTATACTCTTGCTTTTAGCTGATTTTAAAATGCCTGTTGTCATTTATGCTTTTTAGCTATTTTCTTAATCATGTTTTGCTGGTCTTAAAATCCTGCTTTTCTTTTCCTTACTTTTTTTTTTTTGCTTTATTGTAAAATGTTGTGTTTTTATTTCTTTGCTCTGTTAAGCACTTTGAGCTGCACTCCGTGTATGAAAGGTGCTATATAAATAAAGATTATTATTATTATTATTATTATTATTATTATTATTATTATTATTTTATTATTATTATTATTATTATTATTATTATTATTATTATTATTATTATTATTATTATTATTATTATTATTATTATTATGTTAAAGAGGGAGAGAGAGAGATGGAAAGAGAAGAAAAAAGGGAGGAGAAGATGAAGAGAGAAAGCAGGAAGGGGGGGGGGGGGAGAGAGTGAGAGAGAGAGAGAGAGGAAGAGAGATGAAGGGAGGAATGGGGAGGTGGTTCAGTAAATGGTAGGCTACGTTATGATCCAACACAACACGGTAGTGGCTTGAGAATCACAGAGAGGATTGCTTTTCTTGGACAGTCCACCTATTAACACGGGACACACTGAGACGGGGATGGAGATTAGCTACTTCAAAGACCACTGTAAACCAGCAACGAAAGACTTAACCACTTTATAAAGGAGGCTTACAATTGACCTGTCTCAAACCCTGCCCCTTTTCTTGATCCTCCAATCACAACTGTCGCTTACCTCGGACAAACCAAGTTTGTCCGAGGTAAGCGACAGTTGTGATTGGAGGATCAAGAAAAGGGGCAGGGTTTGAGACAGGTCTATTCAGCCTGTCAAAATAAAATAGTTAATGCACTACTGAGAACGATGAGGGCAGACACCAGGGGATAAATACACAGACACATACTGTAGTGTACAGTCCGTAGTGTGTGTGTGTGGTGTGCACGTGATGTGGTGCAGCGGTTCTCAAAGTTGGGTCCTTGAGGGGGTTCCAGAGGGCCCCAGGAAAATGAGTCATTTAATTTCTCCAATATTCTATTCACTAGAAGATCAGTGGGACAAACTCCTATGAGATGGGGTCCCTGAGACTAAATCTTATGAGACCTGTTCCATGTCAATTTGGGGGTCCTTGACATGAAAAAGTTTGAGAACTAATAATATAGTGTGTGTGTGTGTGTGTGCGTGTGCGTGTGCGCGTGCGTGTGCGTGCGCGTGTGTGTGTATGATTAGTGGAATGGCGATGTCTACTTCTACACCCTATCTATCGGTATCTGCAATTAGCCAGAGGTCACTGCTGTGATAAGCAGTGGGGCGTGACCGACCGGCTACTGCTCCCTGCTCTCTGTGTCTCTGCGGCGGGGAGTGACCGGAGCATTGGGGCCCTGCGGTCGGACACGCACGGCCAACCACAGAGCCCTGATTAGCAAAATGCCTGTATCAACCAATCAACGCTCCACACAAATGTGGTATGTGCGTGTGATGTGTGATGTGTGTCTGTGTGTGTGTGTGTGTGTGTGTGTGTGTGTGTGTGTGTGCGTGTGATGTGTGATGTGTGTCTGTGTGATGTGTGTCTGTGTGTGTGTGTGTGTGTGTGTGTGTGTGTGTGTGTGTGTGTGTGTGCGTGCGCACGTGTGCACGTGTGTGCATGCGTTTGGGGAGGTCCATATAGCCATAGTCCTGTTATTTGTCTCGGATGACTGATCTGAGTAATAGCGCTGCAGATCAGAGTAGCTCACTCTCTCGGGAGAGATAAATCAGTGTAAATCTTCCCACAGATGCAAACACGCCCCTGCTTCAAAGAAACACACAGTCCCACCCACCCAGCACAGAAAGTGCTAAGCGCCCTTTATGGTTAAAAGTTAATGAGGCCCCAGACCAGTACGGAGAGGCATGTTATGATGACATGTCGCGCTATAGGTCTTCCTGATAGCCTGATGTAATTGGGTCGAATAGTGGCACCAAATGATAAGGCTGGTCAGATGGTTATCAGGCATTCTCACACTGCGGGGCTATGTCTGTGCTTAGAAGGCCTAAAGCCCTCCTCAATTAGCAGAACTCCAATAATGAGGACACTTAGAGTACAGTACAGATTGGAATCAGCCGTAAGTGCAATAGAACTTGCAGCATTCTTTGAATTTTTCTTAGTGTCTGTTTATTCTGCTTAGGGCGCCAGATGGGTGGGTTTGACACATAGGATAAAATAATGGGTGCCAGAAAGTTTAGACTACTTAAAAGTAAATTACGTATACTTTTCTGTGATTGACAACGTAACTGACTCTATCTGAAACGTGCTAATGCGGTAAAACCCACCCATCTGGCACTCCAAGGAAGTTAACACAAACACATGATTTATTTCCAAATACTCTTTGACGCAGGTCTGAAGTAATAGGGTTGTAACAGGTAGTTGTGTGTGTCTGGTCAATTGGAATTTGCTACGGCAGCGTGAAACCCCACTAGCCTTTACTTGGAGATACAGTGTAATCCTGAAATTCATCATTCTGAGCTGCGGAGCCTGTGACCTCTATCCAGGTCTTACATAAACCCTAACTCAAGGATCTCATACTACTGAGAGGCCCAGAGAGAGAGCAGAGAGAGAGAGGGAGGAGGGAGAGAGAGAGACAGAATAGAAATAGAGAGAGAGAGAGAGAGAGAGAGAGAGAGAGAGAGAGAGAGAGAGAGAGAGAGAGAGAGAGAGAGAGAGAGAGAGAGAGAGAGAGAGAGAGAGAGAGAGAGAGAGAGAGAGAGAGAAAGACTGACAGATGGGGATATATATGGGGAGTGTAAGGAATGGAATGGCAATGGCATAAAGAGAGGAAAGGGAATGGGAGAGAAAGAGGTAATGGCTGCTTAGAAGCTCTATGAGAAAGAACGAGAGAGAGAGTGAAAGAGAGGGTGTGAAAGAGAAAGAGAGAGAGAGAGAGAGCGAGAATGAAAGAGAGGAGGTGTGAAAGAGAGAGCGAGGGAGTTAGGGAGGGGGAGCGTTTTGTCTGGCTCAGATGGAGTCAATATTTGCTCCATTCCACTGATGTTAACGGCGCGGCCAGGATCAAAGCGGGGAGTGTGTGCTGTTAACAGAGTGCAGAACCAGCTGAGAGGCTGGTCTGGATGTGGTTGTGTGTGTGTGTGTGTGTGTGTGTGTGTGTGTGTGTGTGTGTGTGTGTGTGTGTGTGTGTGTGTGTGTGTGTGTGTGTGTGTGTGTGTGAGTGTGTGAGGGAGTGAGGGGTACAGAGGCACCAATAATACAGTAGTCAGGCGTGTTTTTAATGGTTGTCAACATCATGCCCAGTCAATATAGTTGAAGTTAAGCTGACAAATATTGGTGCATTTACAGATATGTTGATTTCTGTGCAGTTAAAAAAAAAAAAGTATTTTCTTCTATTTTCTATTTAATTTTTCTATTTGTGAAAGCACCATAGCTCTCTGGTGGCTCTCTGTTCCATCGTAGGCACAGGTGTGAGGCCAAATGGAAGTCAAGATGTAGGGTTTGTGGTGGGTCAGAGGTCAGGGGTGAGGACAATGAGGGTTAAAGCAGGAGGAGATGAGTGGAGGTCAGGGGGGGCGGAGGACGGGTGGGGGTTTAATCTGAAGGCATGGGGGGGGGGGGGGGGGGGGGGGGTGGATGGCCACTGGCTAGACCCAGGAGGACATGAGCGAGAGAGGTCATCCCTGTTGGCTCCTAATTGGCTAAAAGCGCCTAAATGACCCTGTTCCAATTATTCCCACAAAGAGTGATTCATTAATGCCCATTCAGAGAAGCCACTGGGCCATATATGTATACATAACAACAAACAAGAGGAGTTCTGTCTGTGTGAACGGGCTATGTACAGTTCTTCATTCATTCATGATTCAATCTTTTATTTTTCAGAAATACATTGAGGGTGGACCCTCGCTTCCAATAATGCTGAGATTACATTAGCAGAAAAAAAAAAAAAAATATATATATATATATATATATATATATATATATATATATATAAATAATAAAATATAAAAACAAACATAAGTCAGACAGAAATGACCCTCTGTATTTATATTTGAATTGTATGTTTTTTGTTTAATGCCCTGTTTTATGTTGAAACTTGTTGTGGGCCGTGTTGGTCAGGACTCCCTGGAAGAAGAGATCTTGTATCTCAATGGGACATTGCTGGATAAATAAAGGATAAATAAAATAAAATAAAATAAGAACACAAATATTAACATTGGTTAAAACAATTCCTATACAACAATTACATTCACAAACAGAAGGTTGGAAATGACACAGATGGAATCCTGTGACCAATGTGTAACACTGAACTCTCCACACACAAGCACACATGAGCACACACACAACACACACACTGTATACGCTCACACACTAACAGTCACTTTAGCATGAACAAACACACACACACACACATGCTGCACACGCTCACACTCAACGGTCACTTTACACAATGAAAAGGTCAATAAAAAATTTAAAAAAATAAAGAACGGGAGTGGTTCTTGTATAGTAAATAGATGGATATAGCAAGATAGCATAAGGATATTAGTATAACTGTAGATTGTATAGGATAGTATTGTATAGTAGTGTACATAAGACCCAGTGCCTCATCCGTAGCTAACATTGTATTGCACTATCGCAGTAAACTTTATGTACATTATACCTGTTATGTCTTATTCTTATTACTTGTATTATTGCACAAATGTCCTATTCTTATTACTTGTATTATTGCACAATCGCTGCGGGCATGACCCCCCGCATTTCACTGTATGCTTGTATGCTGCGACAAATAAAACTCTTGACTTGACTTGACTTGACTACCCTGGCAACAGGGAATAAAGTGGACTCCATCTGCAGCTACACAGCAGGCAAAGTCAGCCCTTTAAGCACAGTGGCATTATTGGCTATGTGCAACAAGGGAGAGGAGGCCTTGGGGAGAGCAGCCCATCCTGGCACAAAGCCACTTCATCTCAGCGCTGAGATCTTGTGGTCGAGGAGCGCCGACACTGGAGGTTATGGGCAGCTCTGCTTCCCCTCTGAGATCACACTCAGACCAGACTGAAATCACACTCAGACCAGACTGAGATCACACTCAGACCAGACTGAGATCACACCACTACTGACCTCAGACCAGACTGAGATCAGACTCAGACCAGACTGAGATCACACTCAGACCAGACTGAGATCACACCACTACTGACTTCAGATCAGACTGAGATCACACCACTACTGACCTCAGATCAGACTGAGATCACACCACTAACTTCAGTTCAGACTGAGATCACACCACTAACTTCTTCAGATCAGACTGAGATCACACCACTAACTTCAGATCAGACTGAGATCACACCACTAACTTCAGACCAGACTGAGATCACACCACTACTGACTTCAGATCAGACTGAGATCACACCACTACTGACCTCAGATCAGACTGAGATCACACCACTAACTTCAGTTCAGACTGAGATCACACCACTAACTTCTTCAGATCAGACTGAGATCACACCACTAACTTCAGATCAGACTGAGATCACACCACTAACTTCAGATCAGACTGAGATCACACCACTAACTTCAGACCAGACTGAGATCACACCACTAACTTCAGATCAGACTGAGATCACACCACTAACTACAGATCAGACTGAGATCACACCACTAACTTCAGATCAGACTGAGATCACACCACTAACTTCAGACCAGACTGAGATCACACCACTAACTTCAGATCAGACTGAGATCACACCACTAACTTCTTCAGATCAGACTGAGATCACACCACTAACTTCAGACCAGACTGAGATCACATCACTAACTTCAGATCAGACTGAGATCACACCACTAACTTCAGATCAGACTGAGATCACACCACTAACTTCAGATCAGACTGAGATCACACCACTAACTTCAGATCAGACTGAGATCACACCACTAACTTCAGATCAGACTGAGATCACACCACTAACTTCAGACCAGACTGAGATCACACCACTAACTTCTTCAGATCAGACTGAGATCACACCACTAACTTCAGATCAGACTGAGATCACACCACTAACTTCAGACCAGACTGAGATCACACCACTAACTTCAGATCAGACTGAGATCACACCACTAACTTCAGATCAGACTGAGATCACACCACTAACTTCAGACCAGACTGAGATCACACCACTAACTTCAGATCAGACTGAGATCACACCAATAACTTCAGATCAGACTGAGATCACACCACTAACTTCAGATCAGACTGAGATCACACCACTAACTTCAGATCAGACTGAGATCACACCACTAACTTCAGATCAGACTGAGATCACACCACTAACTTCTTCAGATCAGACTGAGATCACACCACTAACTTCAGATCAGACTGAGATCACACCACTAACTTCAGTTCAGACTGAGATCACACCACTAACTTCAGATCAGACTGAGATCACACCACTAACTTCAGATCAGACTGAGATCACACCACTAACTTCAGATCAGACTGAGATCACACCACTAACTTCAGACCAGACTGAGATCACACCACTAACTTCAGATCAGACTGAGATCACACCACTAACTTCTTCAGATCAGACTGAGATCACACCACTAACTTCAGACCAGACTGAGATCACATCACTAACTTCAGATCAGACTGAGATCACACCACTAACTTCAGATCAGACTGAGATCACACCACTAACTTCAGATCAGACTGAGATCACACCACTAACTTCAGATCAGACTGAGATCACACCACTAACTTCAGATCAGACTGAGATCACACCACTAACTTCTTCAGATCAGACTGAGATCACACCACTAACTTCTTCAGATCAGACTGAGATCACACCACTAACTTCAGATCAGACTGAGATCACACCACTAACTTCAGTTCAGACTGAGATCACACCACTAACTTCAGATCAGACTGAGATCACACCACTAACTTCAGATCAGACTGAGATCACACCACTAACTTCAGATCAGACTGAGATCACACCACTAACTTCAGACCAGACTGAGATCACACCACTAACTTCAGATCAGACTGAGATCACACCACTAACTTCTTCAGATCAGACTGAGATCACACCACTAACTTCAGACCAGACTGAGATCACATCACTAACTTCAGATCAGACTGAGATCACACCACTAACTTCAGATCAGACTGAGATCACACCACTAACTTCAGATCAGACTGAGATCACACCACTAACTTCAGATCAGACTGAGATCACACCACTAACTTCAGATCAGACTGAGATCACACCACTAACTTCAGACCAGACTGAGATCACACCACTAACTTCTTCAGATCAGACTGAGATCACACCACTAACTTCAGATCAGACTGAGATCACACCACTAACTTCAGACCAGACTGAGATCACACCACTAACTTCAGATCAGACTGAGATCACACCACTAACTTCAGATCAGACTGAGATCACACCACTAACTTCAGACCAGACTGAGATCACACCACTAACTTCAGATCAGACTGAGATCACACCACTAACTTCAGATCAGACTGAGATCACACCAATAACTTCAGATCAGACTGAGATCACACCACTAACTTCAGATCAGACTGAGATCACACCACTAACTTCAGATCAGACTGAGATCACACCACTAACTTCAGATCAGACTGAGATCACACCACTAACTTCTTCAGATCAGACTGAGATCACACCACTAACTTCAGATCAGACTGAGATCACATCACTGACTTCAGATCAGACTGAGATCACACCACTAACTTCAGACCAGACTGAGATCACATCACTAACTTCAGATCAGACTGAGATCACACTACTAACTTCAGATCAGACTGAGATCACACCACTAACTTCTTCAGATCAGACTGAGATCACACCACTAACTTCAGATCAGACTGAGATCACACCACTAACTTCAGATCAGACTGAGATCACACCACTAACTTCAGATCAGACTGAGATCACACCACTAACTTCAGACCAGACTGAGATCACACCACTAACTTCAGATCAGACTGAGATCACACCACTAACTTCAGATCAGACTGAGATCACACCACTAACTTCAGACCAGACTGAGATCACACCACTAACTTCAGATCAGACTGAGATCACACCACTAACTTCAGATCAGACTGAGATCACACCACTAACTTCAGATCAGACTGAGATCACACCACTAACTTCAGATCAGACTGAGATCACACCACTAACTTCAGACCAGACTGAGATCACACCACTAACTTCAGATCAGACTGAGATCACACCACTAACTTCAGATCAGACTGAGATCACACCACTACTGACCTCAGATCAGACTGAGATCACACCACTAACTTCAGATCAGACTGAGATCACACCACTACTGACCTCAGATCAGACTGAGATCACACCACTAACTTCAGATCAGACTGAGATCACACCACTAACTTCAGATCAGACTGAGATCACACCACTACTGACCTCAGATCAGACTGAGATCACACCACTAACTTCAGATCAGACTGAGATCACACCACTACTGACCTCAGATCAGACTGAGATCACACCACTAACTTCAGATCAGACTGAGATCACACCACTAACTTCAGATCAGACTGAGATCACACCACTAACTTCAGATCAGACTGAGATCACACCACTAACTTCAGACCAGACTGAGATCACACCACTAACTTCAGATCAGACTGAGATCACACCACTAACTTCAGATCAGACTGAGATCACACCACTAACTTCAGATCAGACTGAGATCACACCACTAACTTCAGATCAGACTGAGATCACACCACTAACTTCAGATCAGACTGAGATCACACCACTAACTTCAGATCAGACTGAGATCACACCACTAACTTCAGCTCAGACTGAGATCACACCACTACTGACCTCAGATCAGACTGAGATCACACCACTAACTTCAGATCAGACTGAGATCACACCACTAACTTCAGATCAGACTGAGATCACACCACTAACTTCAGATCAGACTGAGATCACACCACTACTGACCTCAGATCAGACTGAGATCACACCACTAACTTCAGATCAGACTGAGATCACACCACTAACTTCAGATCAGACTGAGATCACACCACTAACTTCAGATCAGACTGAGATCACACCAGTAACTTCAGATCAGACTGAGATCACACCACTAACTTCAGATCAGACTGAGATCACACCACTACTGACCTCAGATCAGACTGAGATCACACCACTAACTTCAGATCAGACTGAGATCACACCACTAACTTCAGATCAGACTGAGATCACACCACTAACTTCAGATCAGACTGAGATCACACCACTAACTTCAGATCAGACTGAGATCACACCACTAACTTCAGATCAGACTGAGATCACACCACTAACTTCAGATCAGACTGAGATCACACCACTAACTTCAGATCAGACTGAGATCACATCACTGACTTCAGATCAGACTGAGATCACACCACTAACTTCAGACCAGACTGAGATCACACCACTAACTTCTTCAGATCAGACTGAGATCACACCACTAACTTCAGATCAGACTGAGATCACACCACTAACTTCAGACCAGACTGAGATCACACCACTAACTTCAGATCAGACTGAGATCACACCACTAACTTCAGATCAGACTGAGATCACACCACTAACTTCAGACCAGACTGAGATCACACCACTAACTTCAGATCAGACTGAGATCACACCACTAACTTCAGATCAGACTGAGATCACACCACTAACTTCAGATGAGACTGAGATCACACCACTAACTTCAGATCAGACTGAGATCACACCACTAACTTCAGATCAGACTGAGATCACACCACTAACTTCAGATCAGACTGAGATCACACCACTAACTTCTTCAGATCAGACTGAGATCACACCACTAACTTCAGATCAGACTGAGATCACATCACTGACTTCAGATCAGACTGAGATCACACCACTAACTTCAGACCAGACTGAGATCACACCACTAACTTCTTCAGATCAGACTGAGATCACACCACTAACTTCAGATCAGACTGAGATCACACCACTAACTTCAGATCAGACTGAGATCACACCACTAACTTCAGATCAGACTGAGATCACACCACTAACTTCAGACCAGACTGAGATCACACCACTAACTTCAGATCAGACTGAGATCACACCACTAACTTCAGATCAGACTGAGATCACACCACTAACTTCAGACCAGACTGAGATCACACCACTAACTTCAGATCAGACTGAGATCACACCACTAACTTCAGATCAGACTGAGATCACACCACTAACTTCTTCAGATCAGACTGAGATCACACTACTAACTTCAGATCAGACTGAGATCACACCACTAACTTCAGATCAGACTGAGATCACACCACTAACTTCTTCAGATCAGACTGAGATCACACCACTAACTTCAGATCAGACTGAGATCACACCACTAACTTCAGATCAGACTGAGATCACACCACTAACTTCAGATCAGACTGAGATCACACCACTAACTACAGATCAGACTGAGATCACACCACTAACTTCAGATCAGACCGAGATCACACCACTAACTTCAGATCAGACTGAGATCACACCACTAACTTCAGATCAGAATGAGATCACACTACTAACTTCAGATCAGACTGAGATCACACCACTAACTTCAGACCAGACTGAGATCACACCACTACTGACCTCAGATCAGACTGAGATCACACTACTAACTTCAGATCAGACTGAGATCACACCACTAACTACAGATCAGACTGAGATCACACCACTAACTTCAGATCAGACTGAGATCACACCACTAACTTCAGATCAGACTGAGATCACACCACTAACTTCAGATCAGAATGAGATCACACTACTAACTTCAGATCAGACTGAGATCACACCACTAACTTCAGACCAGACTGAGATCACACCACTAACTTCAGATCAGACTGAGATCACACCACTAACTTCAGATCAGACTGAGATCACACCACTAACTTCAGATCAGACTGAGATCACACCACTAACTTCAGATCAGACTGAGATCACACCACTAACTTCAGATCAGACTGAGATCACACCACTAACTTCAGACCAGACTGAGATCACACCACTGACTTCAGATCAGACTGAGATCACATCACTGACTTCAGATCAGACTGAGATCACACCACTAACTTCAGATCAGACTGAGATCACACCACTAACTTCAGACCAGACTGAGATCACATCACTGACTTCAGATCAGACTGAGATCACACCACTAACTTCAGATCAGACTGAGATCACACCACTAACTTCAGACCAGACTGAGATCACCACTACCGACCTCAGACCAGACGCCATGCTTCGGTCCCCCTCACTTGGCTCCATCTACATCATAGAGTTTACAGTGTCCTGGGAGGAGGCTGTGGAGGAAGCACTGAGCTGGCAGCCGACGCTGAACAGAGGCCTTATAGGCAAGTCAACCACCTTGAGGACTTGGCAATCCGGGGCCAAGCCTAACGTCAGCCCTCTCAAGTGAATGAATGAATGACGTTTTTTATTTTACGGTCTTATTTACAGACAAATCAAAAACACCCGTGTGGACTTGCAAAAAAAATTAAGAAAAAATAGAAAACACAAATGTACATAATAAGGCAAGCTCAAACACAAAATCCAAAATCAACGACCGAAAAAAAAGGAATAGGCTGAAGCACATGCTTATTTTTGCCTATCCTTTACAAATTCTTAAAAACGAAATATATTTTAATATGAGAAAGAAAAACTTAAAATATGCTGCAAGATCATTTTCTTTTATTTTTTAAGAAAAAAACGAATGTTTGATGTTTTACTCAAAACTGTACTCCTGAATTATTTTATCCTTTAAGGCTTTTTTAAATCTCCCCTGAGAAGTACACAACTTCAACCCGTCACTATAAAGCTATTCCATAATTTAACTCCCAAAATTGAAACACATCTAGCTTTTACATTAGTTCTTACCTTTTCACATGTTTTAAGAATACACAACCCTCTTAAATTATACTTTCCTTCTCTTGGTTGAAAGAGACATTGAATACAAAATGGTAGGCTTTTACTCTTAGTGCTGCCGAACACGCAAGTCAGTGGCTTGGGATGAACAGGAGAGACACGGCCTGGTGAGATAACACCAAGAGCACCATGGAATCAGGGATAGAAGGGGTAAAAGGAGAGGGGGGGCGCACCTGGGACGCCAGATGTTGCCGATGATCCCCCTGGAGGTATCCGGTGCTGTCATGAAGGAAGGTGCCGACCTGATGACCCCAATGAACCTTTTACACTTGGATTACTCATAGATTTACCAGTGAACTAAGAACTACACCCATCTTTAATTGATTTGCTTTTTAAACATATATGGCATGGACAGTGTTGGGGAGTAGTTAACTACATGTAGTTCAATTTCTAGTACATTTTACAGTAGTCGGTGGAAGTTTATCTAAATTAAAATCACAGTAGCTTCTTCAGTAGTTCACTACTTTGGGTCATGCAGTTTAGCTATACTTAATTACAAACTAGAGTACATATTGTTTTATTTTCCTGATTCCACCCGCATAAGTGCTTCCTCTCGCCTCTTTAAAACACATCAGTTGTTGCTCTGTGTAACTAAATGAGATTCCAGACTATTCATTGACCATATTCACATGGCAGCCATTTTGCTCTTATATGTCATACTCAGGTTGGGATTCCACCCTGTTCCCACCCTAGAGTAAAATTACCGCTGTGTGAATTTGTTTAATGAGGGGAGGTCTTGGTCTGTGCAACACGCCATTAGGGCTGCCCCCTCGCATAGTCGATTAATGTGCCTTCAGGGCCGAAGTCGATAAAGACTTGTTTGGTGGATTAGATGGATGTCTTAAATCAAATTAATGAGTCTTAATGTGTTGCTCTGTAGCTGGTGGCGTAGGCCCATCATTTGTGGGGCTTAGGTAAGAAGCAGAGACCAAGGCAGAGAATATGAATTAACTTTGTTTAGTGGATCGTTTGCAGACGGGGGGTTACAGAGGTACTACTACACAGGTCTTGAGTGAAGTAGGTTGCATTGTGTGTTGTTTCTAGAAAGACAGAGATAACATTAAGAGATTTATTCAATTATCCAATCAAACAATGAATGAAGGAATATGAGTTGTTATCTTATTGCAAGGGTTACATTTGGAAGAGTATTCAATCATAATATCTGACATAATATATATATATTTTTTTTTTTTGTATTATCTTTGTCCCCCTTCTTTTTCTGTTTTTCTCCCATCCCAATGTTAGTCGTTATGCCAATTCCCACTCCCCTTCCTGGTCGTTGCGCACTCTACCCCCTACCGTCGGTCCGGGAGGGCGGAGACTATCACATGCTTCCTCCGACACATGTGTACCCAGCCCACCGCTTCTTTTCACCTGGCAGCGCGGACTCTCACTGGGAGAGTGTAACGTGTGGAAGGTCACACTACCTCTCCCAGATCCTTCCCTTGCTGTGCAGGCGCCCCGACCGAACTGTAGGAGTCGCTGTTTTACAACGACCAGGACCCACCCCACCGGCTTCCCACCCGCTGACACTGCCAATTGTGTTAGTGTGGACAGTCGGCCAAGCCGGAGGCACCACAGCCGGATTCGATCCCACTGGCTCTGTGGTGGTAGACAGACGCTTAGTCCGCTGCACTATCCGGCCGTCATCTAACATAATATTTAACTATGATGATCAAAGGTTGGTATCCCTACATTCCACCAGAGCCTTGAGGAGGGCGAGGAAGATCATGGCAGACCCCGCCCACCTGGGTCACGGCCTCTTCATCATGCTCCCCCACGGCAGGCGGCTACGGCTGCCCAAGACATTAAAGTCCCGCCATAGACTCAGCTTCTTCCCCTCAGCAGCTCGCCTGGTAAATGAGTCAGTTGTCCCCCTGCTCCCCCCCCTCCCCCCTCTATGGTGAGCTGCTAGGGCTGGACCTCTGGACTTGAACTGTGCTGCACTGTATCCATGTCTCCAACCACTGCACTTTACTGTCTTATTGTTGTCTCACTGTTCTGTCCTGTTTTGCACTTATTTATTTATTTATTATTATTATTATGTTTATTCCTATTTGTGAAAAAATCATGCACTGTAATGTCGAATCACATTCCATTTGTACCTGTACAATATGGTGAATAAAGTAATCTGAATCTGAATCTGAATCTGAATCATGAATAAACAACAACATTGACTATTCATTCATATTCATCAAAAGGTGTATCATACAATCGCTCCAAAGGTCTACACTCAAATGGGAATGGGTTTAATCTAGGGATGTCCGATATTATCGGCCTACCGATATTATCGGCCAATATTGGCATTAAAATGTGATATCGGAAAATATCGGTATCGGTTTTATTTATTTATTTTTATATATATATATTTTTTTTAACATTTCTATAACCTTTATTTACCCAGGCAAGCAAGTAAGAACAAATTCTGATTTAATTTATTGTCAAAAGTATGCATAATGTTGTGTTAATTCCACAACAAGATATATGTAATGTTAATTACCTGAAATTATTCCGTTTTTTGGGGGGGGGGAAACCCTGCATATATCGGTATCGGTTGATATCGGTTGATATCAGTATCGGAAATTAAGAGTTGGACAATATCTGTATATCGGTATCGGTAAAAAAGCCAATATCGAGCATCCCTATTTTAATCACATTACAATATTAATTGCTATACCACCATTGCCATTGCCTCCCAATTAAAATCCTACCTCGACAACAATAACCTTTATGATACCTTTCAATCCGGATTCCGCACCAGACACAGCACCGAAACTGCTCTTCTAAAGGTCACCAACGACATACTCCTCTCTGCCGACTCTGGTTCCCTCTCCATCCTCATCCTCCTAGACCTCAGCACTGCTTTTGACACCATCAGTCACCCCATCCTCATCACTTGTCTCCAGTCCTCCGTTGGCATCTCCGGAATCCCCCTCACCTTGCTCCAATCATACCTCTCACACAGGCACCAATTCATCTCCATCCACAATTGCAAATCCCCCACTGCCCCCATCACTCATGATGTCCCCCAAGGCTCAGTACTTGGTCCCCTGCTCTTCATCCTCTACATCCTTCCACTTGGTCTGATTCTCCTTCCATTGTTATGCAGAGGACACTCAGCTCTACCTCTCCACCAAGACTATCACTCCAGCCACTCTCTCCACCCTCACCACCTGCCTCACAGACATCAAAACATGGATGCAAAATAACTTTCTCAAACTAAACTGCAATAAATTAGAAATCATCATTATCGGTCCAAACTCCCTCACCAGCCACGCCCAGGATTTCTCCCTAAATATTGATGGTTCCATTGTCACCCCCTCCACTCACGTCCGTAACCTTGGCATCATCCTGGACTCCACCCTTTCTTTCCTCCCCCATGTGAACCACATAACCAAAACGGCCTTCTACCACCTCCGGAACATTGCTCGTCTTCGCCCCTCCCCATCACTCTCCGCTGCTGAAACACTGGTTCATGCATTCATTTCATCAAGACTGGATTACTGTAACAGCACCCTCTACGGCTCACCAAACACTATCCTCAATAAACTCCAATATGTCCAAAACTCTGCTGCCCGCATGCTCACCTCCACCCGTCGCTCTGATCACATCAGCCCTGTCCTCCACGACCTCCACTGGCTTCCAATCAAATACAGGATACAATTAAAAATACTTCTCATCACATTTAAAGCCCTCAACAACCTTGCCCCTCCCTACCTGTCCGACCTCCTCCACCGCTACACGCCCACCCGTCACCTTAGGTCTGCTGATGCCAACCTCCTAACACCTCCCACGACCAAGCTCCGGACCTGGGGCGACAGGGCCTTTGCTGCTGCTGCCCCCTCCCTCTGGAATGCCCTCCCCAGCCATATCCGTGATGCAAATCAGCCCTCAAAACTCACCTTTTCAATCTTGCTTTTGACCTCTAATTCTGTCGGTTTTATTTTATTTTGTCATGTATTATTTTTGTTCTGTTTTTGTTTTGCCTTAGTTTAGTCTCTTCTACCCATGTAAAGCGTCTTTGAGCACCTGGAAAAGCGCTATATAAAATAGATTTTATATATTATTATTATTATTATTATTATTATTATTATTATTATTACCATGCAGATCAAACGTCAATTGCGGGAGGAATTACATTACAAGTAAATAAGTGATTGATTGATTGATTGATTGATTGATTGATTGATTGATGTGTGCAACTTTGACATAAGGACATAATAAGACCTGAGATGACAGCTTGGTAAATATAGTTACAGTATGTTATGCCGTTTGACCTACTTGAATCAGATACGCTCACAAACACAAGGAAGGGTAGCGACCAGGGAGCGCGTGACTGGAGACACCCTGGTAGGAGCACAGGGAGCGCTGAGCCCTGCATGTCATTCACTATTTAAACAGACACCCTGGTAGGAGCACAGGGAGCGCTGAGCCCTGTCTGTCGTTCACTATTTAAACAGACACCCTGGTAGGAGCACAGGGAGCGCTGAGCCCTGCATGTCATTCACTATTTAAACAGACACCCTGGTAGCAGCACAGGGAGCGCTGAGCCCTGCATGTCATTCACTATTTAAACAGACACCCTGGTAGGAGCACAGGGAGCGCTGAGCCCTGCATGTCATTCACTATTTAAACAGACACCCTGGTAGCAGCACAGGGAGCGCTGAGCCCTGCATGTCATTCACTATTTAAACAGACACCCTGGTAGGAGCACAGGGAGCGCTGAGCCCTGCATGTCATTCACTATTTAAACAGACACCCTGGTAGGAGCACAGGGAGCGCTGAGCCCTGTCTGTCATTCACTATTTAAACAGACACCCTGGTAGGAGCACAGGGAGCGCTGAGCCCTGCATGTCATTCACTATTTAAACAGACACCCTGGTAGGAGCACAGGGAGCGCTGAGCCCCGTCTGTCATTCACTATTTAAAGCAGAGCCTCTGTGAGGAACAGGTCGGAATTATGAACAGTTTTTTAAGGGTTTTTGCGATGAATGAGCCGTCAACAATTATTGGAAAACAACAGCTACATCTCTGGCATGGCAATGCATTTGAATTAATTTGCGGAAGGACAATAATGTGGGAAAAGCATTTGTACAGATTTGTCCATTAAATGAACAAATCATTTAGTCAACAAAACCGATGGACTACTCGTGGAGTATTGATTTGTCCCTGCTATGCCTGCCCTTCCATTGGTGGACTACATAGCAGCACAGCACCGATTGGTGGATGGGTTTCAAGACTCCAAGACCCAATCAGAAGCCATCACCCACCACCCAATCATGGATCACCACACCCTGTTAAAAACATGGCTTCTCACTTCAGTCTCTCTCTCTCTGGCATGAGGCTAGGCCTGGTGTGATTTTGTAACCTTGACCCCATTGATAATATTGCACTTGTTTATTGGCCTTTGTGAAACTGCCTTTGTGTGTGTATGGCCACAGAGAGAGCATTGTTAGCTATAGATTGTTTTGTTATATGTTTTCCATTCTGGTATGTATCATTAATGTGTTTTTCTCTCTTTTCAGGAAGCACAGATGGGGTGAGCTGCCATTTCATTTGGATATTGTTTTGGTTAAGTAAGGGTAGTTTAGGTCAGTGTTTCTCAACTGGTGGGTCGTGACCAAAAAGTGGGTCGCGGGGCCATTTTGAGTGGGTCGCGGATGTGTATGTAAAAAAAAAGAAATAAAAATAAAAGTAAATTTTTTTTAATTTTTTTTTTATATACTTTTTTTTTGCACTAGCTATCTTTGTGAAAGTGGCTTCTCAGCTCTGGTCCAGCTGAAGACAAAGCAGAGGAACAGATTGGACATTGAGCATGACCTCAGAGTTGCTTTGTCTACCATCACCCCAGACTTTGAGACTCTTGTCAGGAGCAAACAACATCCCCAGTTATCCCATTAGTTCCCTGGGATGTTTAAGCTAAGAAGTCTGCTAAGAAGGATATATTATTTATTATTATTATTATTATTTTATTTCATTGTGTTTTTAGCCCTAGTTGTACATTTGTTGCAACCCCAGTTATCCCATTAGTTCCCCCAAACTTACTGTAGGTCTGTTATGTTAAGCTAAGAAGTCTGCTAAGAAGCATAATTATTTATTATTATTATTATTTTATTTCATTGGGTTTTTAGCCCTAGTTGCACTTTTGTTGCAACCCCAGTTATCCCATTAGTTCCCCCAAACTTAGGTCTGTTATGTTAAGCTAAGAAATCTGCTAAGAAGCATAATTATTTATTATTATTTTATTTCATTGGGTTTTTAGCCCTAGTTGCACCTTTTTTTTCTTTTTTCTTTTATTTTTTTTTAAAATCATAGTCGTTAAAAGATTTGGGTCGCGACTTAATGACTAAGGAAAATGTTGGGTCCCGAGGCTAGACCAGTTGAGAACCACTGGTTTAGGTAATATCATTTCTTTGACCATAGATTAGGTTGGTTTATTTGAAGAATAGTGGTGTTTGTTTGTTGTTTTGGCCTTGGCTCACCCTTGAGCTACATGTGCTTCCTTTGCATTTATTAATAAATATCATTGTGTTTACAAACCTGGTCCATTTCTTTCAACCAACTGTTATGTTACAGCCCTTTACCCTTAGACCCACAGGGGTTGTAACATAAATGGGGGCTCTGCCGTGATTCTTTAACCCGTGATTCATTGTTGGTTGATGGATTTGGTGAACTGTTTGTTTAACTTGTATAGTAAATTATTTGTATTTAAAATGGCAGTTAGTACTTTTGATCTGGGGGAATTATTGAACAATCCTACTTGGGGAGAGCTGGATAGCTGCCGCAAGGCAGACTTAATGGTGATTGCCACACTTCCGACTCTCGGTTCAGAAGCTTCTTAAGCGTGATATCAAGTGTCTTGTGGTAGGTAAGCTGTTGGAGCAGGGGACGCTTGTTTTACCTGTGGTCTCTGATGAACATGCAAGTGCTCCTGGTGAACCTACTGAAGCACAGCCTTCTGTATCTGAGGAGCAAGCTCATGGTGAAAGTGCTGAGAAGGCAGGTGAGAAAGTCACATTGCCACATTTTGACATGGCCTCTCCTGTGTCAAATGGGTCTCGAGAAGGAGTTCAGGTCAAAGTCAGGATGGCACGTCTCCAGATGGAGGCTCAGGAGAAGGCACAAGCACGTGCGGCGGAGTATCAGCTTCGTAGAATGGAGCTTGAGTCAGAAAATGAAAGAGCTGTTAACATTCGTAGGTTGGAGCTTGAGCATGAAGTGGAAAAAGAGCTCAGACTGCGGAGGTTGGAGCTGGAAGTCCTAAGGAGTGAATCCAACTCTGCTACGCTGTCGACTTCTCCACCAGGCCCTTGTATGTCCTCCTCCACAGCTTATTCATCACACACTTTTGATATAAGTAAACATATTGCTTTGGTGCCTCCGTTCCCGAGAGACAGAAGTTGATACTTATTTTAATGTGTTTGAGCATATTGCTGCTTCATTGCGCTGGCCAAGAGAGGTCTGGCCTTTGTTGCTTCAATGCAAATTGACTGGTAAAGCCCAAGAGGTTTGTTCAACACTTTCCCTAGAAGATAGTTTATTGTATGATACTGTGAAGGCTGCCAACCTTCGTGCATATGAGCTTGTGCCCGAAGCTTATAGGCAGAGGTTTCGCAATCACAAGAGAGCTGCCAACCAGACCTTTGTAGAGTTTGCTAGAGAGAAGGGAACGCTCTTTTGATAAGTGGTGTGCAGCAAGCAAGGCCTCAGATGTTAACTCTCTCAGAGAACTCATTCTATTAGAAGAGTTTAAGAATCGTTTGCCAGAGCGTATTGTCATTTACCTGAGTGAGCAGAGTGTCGACTCTGCAGCAGGCTGCTGTATTAGCTGATGAGTTTGCACTAACCCATAAAACTGTTTGTGGATAGGTGTGACTCCTTTCTCCCCCATGATTTCTCTCAGAAACATTCTGTCCCCAACCATTCAGAATTCACACACCCGACCAAAAATGTCACCTCCACGCTCTAAAGAGGAGCGGGAATGTTACTACTGTCATAGATCTGGTCATGTTATTTCTGACTGTTTAACATTGAAACGTAAGCAGCAACCTTCCTCTCAGAACTTTAAGCAGGTCTGATTAAAATGGCACCTGCTCCTGGTGCCAAATGCGTCAAAAATATCAGTGTACAGTTCAGATCTTATGAGATACTGGAGCCTCACAATCCTTTATCTTCTCTGATGTACTGCCTCTGTCTGAGAAATCTTCCTGTGGTTCTAGTGTCCTAGTTCAAGGTATTGAGATGGGTTTCATGCCAGCCCCGTTACACTGTATTCATGTACAATCTGATTTGGTCACTGGTTTCTTTAAAGTAGGGGTGAGACCTTCCTTGCCAGTTAAAGGCATTTCCTTTATCATGGGAAATGATTTAGCTGGAGGCCATGTGAACGCTGTGCTGGAAGTGTTGGATCACCCAGACACAGATTCTCTGCCTGATGACTTGTCACAGAACTTCCCTGAAGTTTTCGGCAAGTGTTGTCACTCGGGCTCAATTGAAAAAGAGGGGTGATGAAATTGACTTGTCTGACTCTGTTTTTGCTTCAGCTTTTGTCAGGGAGGAGTTGCTGGCTCCAACTTCTGACACCGCTGACAAACCACTGACTCATAGTAAGGTACCCCCAAAGACAACTGTAACTAGTTCCGATGCATTGAAGTTACCAGTTACTCATGAAATGCTAATTACTGCCCAGAAGGCTGACCCTTCTCTTGCAAAATGTTTCTCTTCTCTTGAGACAGAACAGAGGAGAGAGTTGCGTTCTTATTTTGTGGATGAAGGAGTTTTGATGCGTACATGGAGGTCCCATAGTACTAGACTGGCAGAGCATGCACAATCAGAGATAGGGCTACCAGATCAGGAACCAGACTGGAGCACTGTCTTATCAGATTGTTGTCCCTGCAGTTTATCGTCAGCATGTACTGTTCTTGGCCCATGACCACCCTTGGTCTGGAAATTTGGGAGTCACTAAATCATACAACAGAATACTTCAACATTTCTTTTGGCCCGGTTTGAAGTCTGATGTAGCACAGTACTGTCGTACCTGTAGTACTAGTCAGATCACCGGAAAGCCCAACCAGGTAATTCCACCTGCTCCCCTCTGTCCTATACCAGCGGTCGGTGAACCATTTGAACATGTCATAGTTGATTGTGTTGGTCCGTTGCCGAAGACCAAAGCCGGCAACCAGTTTTTGTTGACAATAATGTGTACTGCCACCCGTTTTCCTGAGGCTATACCTCTTTGCAAAATTACAGCGCCTGTAATAATTAAGGCTTTGACTAAGTTCTTCTCCACATTTGGACTGCCTAAGGTAGTACAGACTGACCAAGGCACCAACTTTCTGTCTAGGTTGTTTGAGCAAGTGTTACAGTCCCTGGGTATCTGACATATAGTGTCCAGTGCCTACCACCCTGAAACTCTAGAACGTTGGCATCAGACATTAAAGTCCATGTTGCGTAAATATTGCTTAGACACAGAGAAAGATTGGGATGAGGGTGTCCCCCTTGTTCTATTTGCTGCACGAGAGACCATGCAGGAGTCTCTTGGTTTCAGTCCTGCTGAGCTCGTTTTCGGGCACACTGTTAGAGGACCTCTGAAAGTTCTTAAAGAACGGTTCATGTTAAAGGGTGCCAGCACACCCACTAATGTTCTAGATTTTGTTAGCCAGTTTCGAGAGCGACTGCATCAGGCGTGCTCTCTCACAAAAGAAGCGCTCTCTTTTTCCCAGAGAACTATGAAGCGGCACTATGACGAGAAAGCTGTTTCTCGATCTTTCCAGCCAGGTGATAAGGTTCTAGTCCTGTTACCTATCCTTGGCTCTGCTCTTTCCGCTCGTTTTTCCGGACCGTATGCAATAGACAAGAAAATAAGTGATACTGACTATGTAGTTCGCACCCCTGATCGTAAACGTCACTCTCGTTTGCCACATCAATATGCTTAAACCATATTTCTCCAGAGATAGTCTGCAGGTGAAGACCTCAGACCAGACAGCAGGACTGGCCGTCTCTGCTGTTGCCTCAACTCCTATAGTTCCGGACTCTCCTAACGTTAGTGGTGAGGATGTAGATGATTCCTTCCCACTGCCCTGCATGGAAGATTGTATTGACAACCTTGGATCTACCACCTATGTTAACAAACTAGATTTGTTAAAGGGTTACTGGCAGGTCCCTTTGACGTTTGTTACTCCTGACAATTTTTTGCAATATACTGTGATGCCTTTTGGAATGCGTAATGCCCCGGCCACTTTCCAGCGACTGGTGAACCTAGTCCTGGCTGGTGTTCCAAATTGTAATGCCTATCTCGATGACCTAGTTGTCTATTCGACCAACTGGTGTGACCACATGACAACCTTACAAACTGTCTTTGAGCGCTTAGCTGAAGCCTCCCTGACCCTTAACCTTGCCAAGTGTGAGTTCGGCAAGGCTACGGTTACCTATCTTGGTAAGCAGGTAGGACAAGGACAAGTGCGTCCGGTGGATGCAAAAATATCTGCAATCACAACTTTTCCAGTGCCTACTACATTTACATTTACATTTAGTCATTTAGCTGACGCTTTTATCCAAAGCGACTTACAAGTTCTGCACGACAAGTCATCAGGAAGGGCACAACTCTATCAGCTGAGCAACAATGTTCATCAAAGTGTTGAGTGCTACAGTGTAGGTTAGTTTATTAGGACAAGTACATGACAGTACGGTTAGTTAGGGTTAGATTTTTTTTTTATATATATATATTTTTTTAATTCAGATAATGGTTGAAGAAGTGCGTCTTTAGTCGACGGCGAAAGATTGGACGTGATTCGGCTGTCCTAACTGGGGTGGGTAGTTCATTCCACCATTGTGGGGCAAGGACTGAGAATAGGCGACTTCTCTTTGATGACCCTCCCGGAGCTTGGATAGGAGTAGGTCTGAGGCGGCCAGAAGATGCAGAGCGTAGGGGTCTTGAGGGTGTGTAGTTAGAGACCATTGACCGGAGGTAGGCGGGAGCGGTTCCCTTTGCCGCACGGTATGCTACTACTAGGCGGGAATTGCGTAGATTCCTTGGGATGGCTGGGTATTACCGTGGCTTTTGCCGAAATGTTTCTTCTGTCGTCACTTCTCTCACTGGCCTGTGTAGCCCGTCCAAAGCTCTCTTATGCAGTTCCCCTGTTCTCTCTGCTCCAGATTTCTCCCTGCCGTTCCAGTTGGAGGTGGATGCCAGCGGGGTGGGAGCTGGAGGAGTGTTATTACAGGAGGATCACAATGGTGTCAGTCACCCGGTGTCAGCGTTGGGCGCTCATAGTCCAAAATTATAACCTCAAAATAAAGCATAAGAAGGGATCCGAGAATGTGCTGGCGGATGCTCTCTCGGAGATAAGAATCTCATGCTGTCAACTTGTTATTTGTTGACTCGTTCATTGTTGACCCGAGTGGTTGTTGTACCAACTGCATGTTTTTTTTCCATAGCTCTCTACTTTGAAGTACATCTTATATTATCTCGGAGATGGGAATCTCATTGTTAAAAACATGTTTTGTTGGTGTTATGTGCTATATGTCAAACGTGTTTTTGTCTTATGTGTGGGGGTGTTTGTATGTGTATGTGCTTCCCCAGTGTGTGTATTGTTCTCCATTTTGTTTCCTCCCTCCAGCCAGAACCCGTCCTCCACCATTGGTCCCTGCTATGCCTGCCCTTCCATTGGTGGACTACATAGCAGCACAGCACCGATTGGTGGATGGTTTCAAGACTCCAAGACCCAATCAGAAGCCATCACCCACCACCCAATCATGGATCACCACACCCTGTTAAAAACATGGCTTCTCACTTCAGTCTCTCTCTCTGGCATGAGGCTAGGCCTGGTGTGATTTTGTAACCTTGACCCCATTGATAATATTGCATTTGTTTATTGGCCTTTGTGAACCTGCCTTTGTGTGTGTATGGCCACAGAGAGAGCATTGTTAGCTATAGATTGTTTTGTTATATGTTTTCCATTCTGGTATGTCTCATTAATGTGTTTTTCTCTCTTTTCAGGAAGCACAGATGGGATGAACTGCCATTTCATTTGGATATTGTTTTCTCCTGTTTTGGTTAGGTATGGGTAGTTTAGGTAATGTCATTTCTTTTACCATAGATTAGGTTGGTTTATTTGAAGAATAGTGGTGTTTGTTTGTTGTTTTGGCCTTGACTCACCCTTGAGCTACATGTGCTTCCTTTGCATTTATTAATAAATATCATTGTGTTTACAAACCTGGTCCATTTCTTTCAACCAACTGTTATGTTACAGCCCTTTACCCTTAGACCCTGTGGTATAATATGTCCTCATGTAAATATGTTCCCCTTACCTGTGCCCCCCCCCCTCTCTGTGGAATCACCCCCCTCCCCTGTGTCCCCAAACCTGTACCCCCTCCCCCCCATCTGACCTATCAAATGGGACCACACACCCCCCTTGTTGAACTATAAAGGGCTCCTCCCGACCACAACCGAGGTCTTTTACCTGGGTCACTTCAGCTGACTACCTGGGGAGAGCCCCTCAGCCATTCTCTCTATGTAATCTATCTGTTTGGTTAATAAACCCTTGTTATTATCCAAGCCTCGGTTGACTGAGCACATTCTTCATCAGGATATCTACAAATATCCCACAATTGGCGTCTACGAACTTGTGACAGACTTTTTGCGTCCTCCCGGCGTGCTGTATCATTTCAACTATACAGAGAAAAGTGAGTATAATAGACTGGTCGACCAAAAATTTATGGAAAGGAATTAAAACCTTCCCGCTTTTCTCTGTGCCAGGTGAATATTACAGAATGTTGTCAAATATTGAGATCATGGCTGAGTAAGAATAATGTGCATTAATATATCTGATCTGTATTGAGAATCGTTACCAGGGCGCGCGTGCACCTGGGTCCTTATCAGGCGGTTCTGAAAGGATGGGTTATATGTGCTAGTCCCAAAAGTTTAGGCACAAAGGTTGAAGTGCTATTCCAGGTCGAGTCGGAGCCGACCAAAAGCTAAGGCACACAGTACAGGTTGTTGGATTGCTACCCCTAGTCTAGCTGATGCAGACTAAAAATATAGGCAACAAAAGAAGATACGTGAGCTTATTATGATGTGATATCCTTGGAAAACGCTACTCTGTTAAAAACGTTCTGTGATTCCTTTGCAAAGAGGCGGGAAGTAGGACCGAGAAGCTGATGGAATCATAATTAGAAATTACCAGAGTAGCGTCATAATATTCATTGTTTCAAACTCAAACTAAGCCCACAATCTCTTCCATTCCTGAAAACGATGTATTTTG
Source organism: Notolepis coatsorum (assembly GCF_963971535.1). NCBI lineage: Eukaryota > Metazoa > Chordata > Actinopteri > Aulopiformes > Paralepididae > Notolepis > Notolepis coatsorum. The sequence goes on from NC_140183.1 coordinate 86,125,975, forward strand.
GATTAAATTAACCAATTGATCAATACAGATAGCGGGAAGATGATCACGCGATGTCCTAGTTAGTACATGATTACGCGATGTCCCGGGAGTACGTAAATGTACATTAAACGGGACATCAGTCGCGGAAAGTACATTAAACAGGACGTTAGTCGCGGGTTAAGAGGCCGAGAGTATGATTAAAAGGTATATATAATCTAATATATCGCTGGTAAATTTCGAAGTCAGGTTCGGTCGTTATGACTTTAATAACGATGTGTAGTTAAATCAAGGGATAAATGCCTTGTCGCAACAGATGTTGGCCGACTAAACGTACAGCGATCCAATACAGTCAGATATACACACACGTTAACTTATATGTATTATTGTTGTTTTGTCTGTTTAAAGTCTCGTTTGTATTTGCGTGCGCCGAGCATTGAGAGACTATTACCGTTATATAGAGAATAACATTGAAGTTCAGGTAATAACATTGAAGTGCAGTTCACGCGACAAACTAGAATAGTAATTTCCGGAACCGGCCCACGGGAACAACCATTTGGGGAAGTATAGTTTTATCGTTTCAGTTTGTTTACGTTTTCACATATGCATAGGCGCGTTCATTCGGTAACAAAACGCTGGTATAGGAATTCCAGGCTATTGAGAGCTCGTGGGAAAAATACTGTATGAATTGCAAAGCGTTATTTCCGAGGCGAATGAGAACGCACGAACGTCGCATGGAGCGATGACGTCACGCTATGCGCGCCGTGAAGCTATGATTTTATATTAAACTATCCATAGGCAAACGTAAAGTTTAATATGCCCAAGGCCGAAGGTATATGAAATCCACGTGTAGTATATGTTTTATTTGTATATGTATGTGCGCGCTGCTATTGGAAAGTGTTGAGTTGCGGTGGCGAGATGCAGAAGAGTGTTTCCAGGATTGCATTATCCCAGACCACCGGAGAAACGAACCGAACATTGCATTAACGACACGTAACGTGCTACAGCCTCGACCACCGGAGAAACGAACCGAACATTGCATTAACGACACGTAACGTGCTACAGCCTCAGGAACCAACGTCAACACAAACAGCTTTCCCCGGTGAGTATGAAAATCATAAATATAGATGCTTTGATTGATTGATTGAAAACTTTATTAACAGATTGCAGAATGGGTACAATACAGCACAGCTCAACACACAATTGTTAAGGGGATGCAGACCAGAGAGAGACTTTAGTCTTGTTTACATCAGGGTCCCCCATTTTCAATTTATCAGGACATATTATGACATACATGACATACAGATAGTCAGTACTGCTACATCTGTACATTTATGACATACCAGATTTGCAAATTCAGTACTGTTTGTGATACAAAAGGAGCCAAGAAAAGGGAGTCATTTGACGTAGAAACTGTACATATACACAACTATCATCTCAGTTACAGCAAAGTACAAACTTGGGCACAAACAACATAGATCATGTTTAAAAGTAAGATGTTTAGGTTATATTCACTTGAGTTAATGTGTTTATCTAAAGAACCAATGAAAGATAACTAGCCCTTTCCATTGTAAGACATTTTAAACATGATTCAAAATGTGTGGTTCCACATTCATATGATGCTTGTGTACATATGCGATATGATTGATAAATGATAACACTATCATTACATCCTAGAACGGGATGGATGAGAACTAGCTAATGTTTGTTGAGCACACAGACAGTCAAAGAGGATACACCCAGAATAAAAGAAAAGAGTGGGAAATTAACATGTGTTTGTATTTACAGACAACCAAGAGATCTGGCTCTGGGTCAAGATGCAGAATGGGTGTAAACACATTGTATCACAAAAGTTGAAACTCCAGTGATTTGCATCTGAACACAGACAAGACACAAAGTGAGACCAGCTACAATCATTTAAATTGAGACCCCAAAGTAATCTACATTTGAACACTCAAACCAGCTGAGGACGATGTGGAGTGAAAGACAATGCAAATAGCCAGTCTGACCACACCTATAGAGACTCAACTTAGTATCTCCACTTAGTATAGTAGGAAGTATCGCTTTAGATGCAGATTTACACTTGGGAGACAAAGCAATGCAAATGCCTACACTCGTGACCACAGACTTGATGAACTCACCTGGCGGTGGATGGCAACAGAGAACCACTTAATTAACATGAATTAGACACAGGTGATGAATTTGCAGTTATGAAAATCTACCTAACTCCCATACTAACAATAACTAACCAGTCGTTTTCATCATCTCTTTTCAAGAGGCACATGAATTAGAGAAGTGCCCGAGATGAAAGATTAATGATGAAAACAACTTTACTTAACAATCCCCTCCTTCTATTCTCTGTTTATAACCAATAACATGCATGACTATTCCTTAGACTATTCTTTTAACAACTAATACATTTCCATGACTGCAAAATATCAACCACAAAATTGAAACACAATTATCTAAATGTACAAGGTATACACGTACATTGATCATTTAGCTGACACTGTATGACAGGACATCAAAAAGGGCACAACTCTATCAGCTGAGTAACAATGTTCATCAAAGTGTTGAGTGCCACAGTGTAGGTTAGTTTTATTAGTGTTGAGTGCTACAGTGTAGATTAGTTTATTAGGACAAATGCATAACAGTAAGGTTAGTTAGGGTTAGATGACAAAACGAATGATTGTTTTTCATGCAAAATTAACTGGCTGCCTAGATTTTATGTTTTTTTCCCCATGCTAAATTATGACGAGCCACACTGAGACATGAAGAACGCCAGAGAAGGCGTGGCGAGGTAAGTATCCTGAGGTACACCCAACGCATCCTGAGGTAAGATCAACTTCAATTTAACACCACAGACTATTTTATCTGATTCAAGACTTTGGCCATTCATTTACTAATTTTATTTAAATGATTTTCCTCTGTAGCAGAAAGGCGTTGAATCATTTATGTGAGGAGTTTTCTAAGGCAGTTTTTATCATCCTCAGATCACGAATTGGTGAGAGGACAGGACGAGGAACACAACCCAGCGACCTGAGCGACCCACGACAGCATACTACCACCAGGGACGCCGCCAAGGAGCTGCGGACACAACCAGAGGCGACGACAACAACCGTGGGAGAACCATCCAACCCAGCCCACAGACATCCCCAAGAAAGTGGAGCAGGGGACCACGAAGGAGACTGACCAAGGAGACACTGACGAAGAGGAGATCAACCTTTTGACGGCCTCCACCCCGGCACTGCAGACCACGACAGACCAAACCCATCACCTGCAAACGGGAACTGAAGTCCCCGACCATCAAGGTGGATTCCCATGACAAGATTGTCATCCGTGTGAGAGAGAGCGTCCTACTGACTAGCCACTACACCGGCGGGCCCTCGCCCCCCATCAAGTGGTACCGCAATGACGAGGAGAGGACAGCGAAACCAGCACAACACATTCAAAAACGCCCTGACCACCATGTCTCTGGGCCTGATGGGAGCCAAGCGTGAGCACAGTGGCGGATGTGTGGTGGTGATGGAGAGCAGCGCAGGCTCCAGGAAAAGAAGTCTACAAAACCACTATAGTTGACTGCTACAGGTGACCCTTGACAGGGAATGAACGGCGACCAGTGAATATTCCCGACTGCATCGTCAAGAAGAGACACATCAGAGACCTGTGGACCAAGAGACTTCTGAACGCCACATTGTCCACATTATTATGTATTTATTTAAATTTTACTGTGTTACTGTATTACATCACATTTGAATTACTTAGGTTACAAAATTGTATTGTCAGACAAGAAAGAATCAGTTGTTTTATTCTCTCATAGAAGAGGACATGTAACGTTGTTTTGCACCTGTATGGTGAACCATTGATAGTATATGCACTAGAATTACATACAGAAGCGATGCATAAGACGTTTTATCTCCTCATTTATAGAGAAGAAATGGAGAAAATTGCCTGATTCTAAGTAAAGACCAACAAAGCTGAGGCAATCACAGATGAAAGTGACACTCAAACTCAGGTTAAATACAACTGGATCCTAAGTAATTTCATCAAGAATCATCATAAAATGTGCAAATATATAATTATATATATTTGTGAACAGTTTCCCATAATCAATCATGTTAGTTTTATTAACCACCAGGTTAACGGTTGTTAAAATGTTTTTGTACACATTAGCCTTATGTGTAAATCCTATTCCTAATAATTATGCACACAATTTTGTTTTTCACCCTGTGCACTCTGACCACACAGACAGTGCATGTATTTAATTGGTTTATTACGATGCCTGTATGCACAACGATCACATTAGCTCCCCTGAGTCACGACATGAACGACTGAAGGTATGCCAAGATATTTGCACAGCGATAGCTTCTAATGATTGTTAATTGTTGTTTGATATCAGAGATGAGGACCACTCATTGATATAGGTATTTTGAGCGATTAATAAAAGAAAAGGGTGACATCTATTCCCACATCTCTGATATCAAAATAACACAGACCGCAGTCCAGTCGATCATGTCATGAATCATGTATATAAATAATACTAGTTTAAATTATTAGGCCAACCAACAGAACACATTGGCCAACATTTTCATTATTTTAATTATTTTCTATTTTTTTCATTATCTGATAACCGATGGATTACATCGGTCCCCACTTTTACCTGTTCCAAACAATCCTGGTATATTATACATTAATCTCACCCACATTATAAGAAAGAAAAGTGAGTATTGTGGTATAATATGTCCTCATGTAAATATGTTCCCCTTACCTGTGCCCCCCCCCCTCTCTGTGGAATCACCCCCCTCCCCTGTGTCCCCAAACCTGTACCCCCTCCCCCCCATCTGACCTATCAAATGGGACCACACACCCCCCTTGTTGAACTATAAAGGGCTCCTCCCGACCACAACCGAGGTCTTTTACCTGGGTCACTTCAGCTGACTACCTGGGGAGAGCCCCTCAGCCATTCTCTCTATGTAATCTATCTGTTTGGTTAATAAACCCTTGTTATTATCCAAGCCTCGGTTGACTGAGCACATTCTTCATCAGGATATCTACAAATATCCCACAACCCACAGGGGTCGTAACACACACGCACACACACACAGGCCTTAAGCCATATGCATGTCAAGGACCTGGCCAGTTAACCAGCCAACACCTCCCCTAGTTTATCATAGAAGCAATTGATCAGTGAACGTGTGTTGGTGCCTCTGTCCTCGGCCCCACCTACCACAGAGACCGCTTCAGATTACCCTCCAAACAAGCTGAGGTCACCGTCTGGGGTCAACCTGCTCCTCTTACACCCAGAGGCAACGGCGGCTTTCTGCACCGTGTAATCTGCAGAGACGGGCTGGAGGTTCACCTGATGTGCACTTGACATACCCTGCAAAAATCCTAACCAGATTCAACCTTGTTTTTTTTGTATTGGGGGGGGGGGGGGGGGGGGGGGGGGCATTTTCTTGAAACAAGTGACATAAATGTGCCAATAAGAGACAATTGACCCATCTCAAGCTCCGCCCTCTTACCCTTTATTCGCCAATGACGTGTTCCCACGTCATTCTCCGCCATGCGTAATCTGCCAATGACGGCGTAAGGCGTCTTTGAGATCAATATTTCAAAAATCTGTGATGGCAATCATATTTTACCCACAGAGACTTGGGATCTCCTGTTGATCTCCTCTCAACTCTCCAACGGTTCAAGAGCGCCATCTGGTGGCCGATCGGCGGATCGCCCAAGCAGGAAGTGACGCGCCGGAAGTGGTTCTCATCCATATTCGGTCCGGGTGATTACACAAACAAGCCGCATTTCTCGGAGATGCTCTCTGATTGGCCGACGCCTGTTTCTACACTGGTTAAGCTTAGGCACTCTTCGAAGTAGGTTAAGGTTAGAGTTTGTCTTAGAGCGTGACGGCAAGTTCTTTCGACGGTTAAGCTTAGGCACTCTTCGAAGTAGGTTAAGGTTAGAGTTTGTCTTAGAGCATGGCGATAGAACGCCAGGCAGTTTGCAGGCTGTTTGACGAGGAAATGGGCAAAGACACAGCTCGTCACGGATTGGCCAAACGCGTCAGTGGCCAATCAGAGAGCGTCAGTCAGTGCCAATCAGAGAGCGTCTCCGAGAAATGCGGCTTGTTTGTGTAATCACGCATTCGGTTCGGGCACTCGCTATCGTTAGCGGGACTCTAGCTCGACACACTGGACAGCGATCAGTTGCCAATAACTCGATAAACAACATGATTTGGACGTATATACTATTATACAACCTGGAAATGGATCGCATATATCAACATCCCATAATCGAGAATTTTCTGCTCCATGCTGACCACCCAACGGTCAGAGGAAGATGCGGTAAGTTTCAGCGTGTTTGAATATTATGATCCATATAAACTGCTGTGATCTATGTATCGCCCATACTAAATAAATGATTTAACGTCGGCCACAGACTTGTAAACCCCCCCCCCCCCCTCCGGTCACCAGCAGATGATGAGGCAGGACGTTTAGGACCTTGTACAATTGAAAGTTTTAATATGACGTCAATCCGTATCAAACTACATTTGATGATGTAATATATGTATTTATAGCTATAACTCGCGTTCTGCAGAATGCTGCAGAAAACGATAAAAACATATTCATACTTTAGACTGTATTTTAGTATGAATATGTGAATGAAAAAGTAGAACGTTGCTACATCCTAAACGATAGATACTTGACGTTGAATGGGCCATAGTAATGTCAATTTAGCAATACAATTTAAAAAGTTATAGCCCTGCAAAGAAGGGGAACATCTCCATAGACTTACAGTGGTGGCAGAGAGGGGATTAAGTAAGGGATAATGTATAGCTACGAGGTCATTGTCGCAAAATAATTGACCGACAGAGTTTAAAATACAGAGCCGCCTCGGCGAGGTGTTTTAAACGTCAGTGAAGGTCAATTATTTTGCGACAATGATCGAGTATAGCTATACATTATCCCGCTTATTACATGGCTAACTTACTAACAATATACCTAATTCATTTTACATCGACTCGCAACACTGGTTCTGGCTCCGCTCGTCGCTCCGCCCCCTGTCATTGCCGGTGTTCTGCGGAATCCTACTCCCTCCTCGAAAACTGCTGCCGTAGCGCGACTCGCTCCACCTGTTCTCCATTGCTATACAGACCTAGGTCGGGATAAGTATTATTAACACACAAGTGATTTTTGATGCATACAAAAGTGATTTTAAAACAAGATAACGCTAAACTCAGGCCTATATCTTTTTACAACTGCGTGTTACAGCTGGATGTCGTCAGCTGGGAGTCACATCGTCACATTTTGGTGTACGACATTTTATCATCTACTTTATACATGCTTTATACATTCTGCTGCAAAGCCAATTACATGCGAATATTTACATGCTTATACAGTAATAAGTTATGTATGTACAAATATGTTTTAAGATATTGCTCACCATCAACAAGTCAAACAATACGTTCGGCTGCAGAATATTGTGGCTGAAAACGAGTGGAAAAGGATTGTGGGTCATGCGCATGCGTGCGCAAGCGCAGGAGCGCTCGGCAGTAGAATTCTGCAGGGAGTAGGATTTTGCAGAACACCGGCAGTGTCTAATTGCACTGAAACAGTGTGTGTCAGTGGGCTTGATTGCGAACAGCTGCGCACAGCGGTCATTATTGTCCCACAGCGGTCATTATTGTCTGATAACTGACCTCTGACGCGCGCTATTGACCAATCACAAGCAAGCATTTCGGCGAATGTGAAAACGCCATGTAATAAGATCAGAATAATCCCTGGCAGATAAAGGGTTAAGCAAGAGTTGTGATTGGAGGATCAAGAAAAGAGGACAGGGTTTGAGATCAATTTCACTTGTTTCACTATGACCCAGTTTGTTTTAAGGACTTTCTCATTACAAGCAACAATAGCTTGAAAACAAAAGGAGTGGTCTGCGAGTTCAGCTGTATTGAAGTAAGTGACACTGTCTCACCGCATAGGCAGTTTATTTTTTTTCACATGCAAGAAAATAACATTTTAAAGACTCAATGTGAGATTGAGGTACTGGTTAAAATAGAGAATTCAAACCATGCCCTCTTTTCTTGATCCTCCAATCACAACTGTTGCTTCCCTTTGTCCAGGGAAGCAACAGTTATCAATTCTCAATTTTATTATATAAAATGATATAGCACCATACAGTGTAGATACAATGGGTTCATAGTTATTCAATAATTAATCTCAAACCCCCGCCTTTGAGGGAAGCAACAGTTGTGATTGGAGGATCAAGAAAAGAGGGCTTGAGATACGTCAATTTAATCCACAATACAAGAATAGATTTGAATAGAAATCAGGCTGACTTAAATACATAAATAAAATAAATCTATAGTGTGATTAATCCAGAAAGGTTCTTTACATGTTAAATTCAGTGTGAATAGGTTGGAAGCTGTGTGATGGTAATTGTGAAGTGCTAGAGGGCTTTATGTTGATCATATGATCACTTGTAGTTTCCCCTCATCCCAACACACAGCTAACATACCCTGCTTTGCTGTCACACTGGCAAAGATGAGTGACCAAGCACTAAAAAAGAGACAAATACAAAAGTAGTGGGAAGCCTGCATACATCACATGGAATATTTGACTTCTCCTCACCTCGATAACATTTCAAAGCTGACAACTAAAACAGACTATTGTGTCAACTGGAACCCAACGCACCCCTGCGGTGGTGGGCAGTGGTTCTCAACGTAGGGTCCGGGGGCTCCCCAGGGGTCCTCGGCGGGGTTCCAGGGGGTCCCCAGAAAGTGCAAGTATTAAAAAGTTGAATTTCACTATTTCATTCACCTAACTGGAAGTATAACTGGAGAGAATATATGAGTGGCTATTGTGATCATATGGGTTTCACTTTTGCCACTGATATTTCCTCAACTACAAATAGATGTAGCTGTAGAATTCTTTAGCATATCTAACAACAGAAATCTTCTCAGATGGGCATCCCTGAGACAAAATATCATCAAATGGGAGTCATTGACACAACAAAGTTTGAGCATTTCTGGTATAAGGGTACCAGAGAAAGTGTGTGCGTGTGTGCGTGTGCGTGCGTGTGTGTCTGTCAGACATTTTCTTAGTTCTCCTACCCAGATACTTGGTTTCATTAATCTATCCTGCTTCTCCAGCCCAGAATGTGATTTTGGCCGGCATCATGTGAAATATCGGATGTCAGAACAGGCGAGTCTTGCGCGCGGGTTGGCACTGACCCACGTCAACAAATTCAAAACCGATGCTCGCCTCCCTGCTTTCAACCTTGCTCTCTTTCACCCCCTCTCTCGTAAAAAACTGAGACATTCACAGTGAATTACGGGGCGCGAGCGAGCGGAGGACGGTAACTGTAAATGTTTGTGAAAAGTCTGAATTGGCTGTATTTGTTCTCCGCGGTCTCGTAAACTGGCCTGAGAGTCAACATGACCTCTGAACCGCCTCCTGAACCCACAGTTCCTCCCTCCTGGGAGACTTTCAACAGGTTGGTTAGAACAATAAACTACAGGCCTCCTTCACGCAGAGCTGCTTGATTGGAAAGAGACCGTCTCTGTCTGGCTCCATTTCAGGCCTCTGTCAAATCTCCCTCTCTCCCCCCCCCCCCCCCCCCCCCCTCGCTCTCTCCCTCTCTCTCTGGCTGATGATACTAGGGTATAAAATCAGGTCAGCAGTGTGTTGAACATAGCAGACATACTTGAGAACAGACGGAAAACAGCCATAAACTGTACTGTACTGTAGTGTGCTGTCTGTCTGTCTGTGTGTGGTTGTGTGTGTCTGTGCGTGTCTGTGTGTGTCTCTGTGTGTGTCTCTGTGTGTGTGTGTGTGTGTGTGTGTGTGTGTGTGTGTGTGTGTGTGTGTGTGTGTGTGTGTGTGTGTGTGTGTGTGTGTGTGTGTGCATGCATGTATGTCTGACTTTCCAGGCCTGGCACATTCACCAGCTGTGTGTGTGTGTGTGTGTGTGTGTGTGTGTGTGTGTGTGGTAGGAGTAGGTCTGAGGCGGCCAGAAGATGCAGAACGTAGGGGTCTTGAGGGTGTGTAGTTGGAGGGCGGCTACGTGGCGTAGTGGGCAAGGCGCTCGCCACGAAATGCTGGAGACGCTGGGCTCGTCAGTTCGAGCCCAGCGCTCCACATTTGCTTTCAGTTTAGCTGGCCGTCCATACTAATACACATTGGCCGTATTAGGGGGTGGGAAACTGATGGGTGGGGATCGGGCGTTGTGGACAGCGACTCCTACAGGTCGGTTGGTGCGCCTGCGCAGTAGAATCAGGAAGTGTCGGGGGCAGCGTGAGCCTCCCACGCGTTACTCCTCGCCACTGAGAGATCGAGCTGCGCAGGTGAAAAGATGCGACTGCTGTTACCTCAAGTACCGGAGGGGACTTGTGCTATGTATGACTTAGTCCACATTGCAGCCGGCTTGTGGGAGGCAAGAAACAGCGTCCGTGACAGGGGAGGGTTGAATTGGATGATACGAAATTGGGATGGGAGAAAAATATAGAAAAAATGGGAGAAAAAGTGGAGACCATTGACTGGAGGTAGGCGGGAGCGGTTACCTTTGCCGCACGGTATGCTAGGTCGAGGGCCTTGAAGCGGATTCGTGCAGCAATGGGGAGCCAGTGCAGGTCCCTAAGAAGTGGGGTGACATGGGCCGACTTCGGTAGATTTGAGATCAGGCGGGCCGCTGCGTTCTGAATGAGTTGAAGAGGCTTGGTGGCAGTGGCCGGGAGGCCAGCGAGCAGTGCGTTGCAGTAGTCGAGGCGGGAGATGACTGTTGATTGGACGAGGAGTTGGGTGGCTTCTTTTGTCAGGAAGGGGCGGATCCTTCTCACGTTGCTCAGGAGGAATCTGCAGGTTCTGGTTGTCGCTGCGATGTGAGCAGAGAAGTTCAGCTGGTCGTCGAGGACAACACCAAGGTTCTTGGCGGTCGGGGACGCGGTCACAGCTGCATTCTCGACTGTGATGGAAAGGTCGGTCAGGGGGGAGGATTTGGCCGGCAGGTGGAGCAATTCTGTTTTGCTTAGGTTCAGTTTGAGGTGGTTTGTCGTTATCCAGGCGGAGATGTCAGAGAGACAGGCCGAGATCCGCTCAGAGACGTGGATATCTGAGGGAGGGAAGGAGAGGAAGTGTTGAGTATCGTCGGCATAACAATGATACGAGAAACCATGAGACTTGATAATGTTACCCAGTGATTTAGTGTAGAGGGAGAAGAGAAGGGGTCCTAAGACCGAGCCCTGAGGGACACCCGTCCGCAGGGGGCGGGTGGCCGACAGGGTCCCTCTCCATGACACTTGGTAGGAGCGGTCAATGAGGTATGATGTCAGCCATGTCAGCGCAGAGCCAGCCACTCCCATTCCTGCGAGGGCCGCGAGGAGTATCTGATGGTTGACTGTGTCGAAGGCTGCAGATAGATCTAGGAGAATAAGGACAGAGGAGAGACCTTTCGCTTTTGCTAAGTGAAGTGCCTCTGTGACCACAATGAGGGCCGTTTCTGTGGAGTGGCCAGTCCGGAAGCCTGACTGATTAGGGTCTAGGAGGTCATTCTGTAAGAGATAAGCAGTAAGTTGGTTGGATACAGCACGTTCAAGTGTTTTAGAAAGGAAGGAAAGAAGAGAGACAGGACGATAGTTGCCTATGACGGTGGGGTTCAGGGTTGGTTTTTTTATGAGCGGCGTGACTCTGGCTTGTTTTAGGGAGGTGGGGACCACCCCCGAGTTGAGTGAGGAGTTGATGGTTGCAGTTAGGAATGGGAGGATGTCTGGTGCTATGGTCTGGAGGAGTGGGGAGGGTAGCCGGTCCAGCTGGCATGTAGTCGGACGGTTCGACGTTACCAGTGTCAGGGTCTCGGCTTCTGTAATGGGAGAGAAAGATGACAGAGTGAAGGATGAGGTTTTAGATTCAGCATTTGGAATGGGTGGGGGTTGGGAGAAGGAGCTGCGGATGTTCTCCACTTTTTCCTCAAAGAAGATCGCGAAGTCTTTGGCAGAGAAAGATGGGGGGGGAGGGGGTGGGGGGGGAGTGAGGAGGGAGGACATGGTAGCATGTAGTTTGCGAAGATTCTTGGCAGATGCCTCGATCCTATGGTGAAAGAAGGAAGCTTTGGCATTAGTAATGGTTTTGGAGAATGTTAACAAGAGGTTGTGATATGTGTCGATGTCAGCAGTGAGGCGTGACTTTCTATACTTCCTCTCAGCCGCTCTCAGGACCTGTCTTTGTTCTCTCACTGGATCTGTCAGCCATGGACTGGGTGGGGAACGGCGGGCAGGTTTCTCAACCGAGGGGACAGAGCTTGTCGAAGGAGAGGAGAGGGTGGAGGGGGATAGGGAGGGCAGGTTGCGTCTGAGTGAGACGGTTTGAGTTGGGGTGAAGACCTTTCAGTTAAGCATGAGAGTTAGTGAGAAAGATATGAAGGAATGGTCAGATACATGTAGGGGAGTTACCGTGGTGTTAATGATGCTGGAGTTACGGGAAAATATGAGTGGGCTTTGTGGGTGGGAGGCATGGCAGTGGGAGTCAGGTCAAACGATTGTAGGAGGGAGACCACTGGGACCGACTGAGATGAGTCAGGCAGGTTGAAGTCGCCCAATAGAAGGAGAGAGGTACCATCTTCCGGTAAGGAGCTTAGAAGCATGTCCAGCTCAACTGTGAAGTGATCAAGTGAACGAAGGGAGAAAACTCCTTTCCTATGAACTGAGAATTGGGATTGGAGCTGAGAGGGTCTGGTTTAGGGCGGAGGTACTGGACCCGAGAGGGAGAGAGAGAGAGAGACAGAGAGATAGAGAGAGAGAGGGGGTGGGTAATGAGCGTTTGGGCGATATTCAGTCAAAGTACAATTATGACAGCTTTCTTCCACTCACAGGAGGGAATTCATTTATATGATTGCGACTAAGAACAAACTGACAAGTGAGTCTCCACCCATCTGCAGAGTGTGACCCTTTAGAAAGGCTGGATCCCATCAGGCTGTATACAGTCATGGGTCCCCCCGATGTAGCATAAACCCGTATATGTGTGTGTGTGTGTGTGTGTGTGTGTGTGTGTGTGGCCAACAGATATTTGTATGGAAAACACTGAACCCAGGCACACCTGTCCAACAAAGTGACAGCGATATTCCCTTTGGTGCTCATTTACTCTACCACTTGCACGCACGCACACACACAGTCTGATTGGAGGCAGGGGGGAAGGGAGAGCGAGAGTGTGTCCTATTACCAAAGTTTGTCTCCACTACTACAACCACCCTAAGCAGTCCAACCAAGGGAATGTGTGAGTGTGCCTTTGGAGTCGGGGAGTCGGCTGACAGAGGTGCTTCCAACCATTAACCACAGACACACAGGCACATACTGACGCACACATGACGTGGAAACACAGTCTGATTGGAGAGAGAGAATGTGTGCTTATTACCACAAAAACCGTAAACA
>NC_140183.1:86139567-86242567 GCF_963971535.1 Notolepis coatsorum
CTGGGTAACTGGCATCATGGAAACCTGGTCCCCAAGCGGGAATCGAACCCTGGACCTTCTTGCTGTGAGGCGACAGTGTTAACCACTACACCACAGTGCCGATCATGGCTTTGAACTGTGCATAGGTCGGTATTGATCTTGAGAGTATTGATCTTTAAAGTGCGTTGAAGGATGTTCCATGAGTCAGGAGGATCAACAGAAAAAGCAGATCTTCCAGAGCTCAGAACAAGCTTGATGAACCGTAACCATTTCGACCTAAGACGCATGCTAATAATGCATTATATAGCCTGCATATACAGCCCTCCCAAAATCCAACCCTCGTGGGAGGGGGAAGCAGGTGAAGCTGACCAATAGGGCAATGGTAAAACTCATAGGCCAATCCCCTGTGAAGTGGATAATTGGATTACAAAAACATTGAAGAAAACTAAGAAACCCTGCACCCTAGGAGATGGAAGCTCTTCAAGCATACGAGCTGAAGAGACTATGAAGACGCATGCTGATGACAACCACATGGAGGGTGCGTCAGAACCTTCTATCCCCTAGGCCAGGGGTGGCCAACCCGCGGCTCGCGAGCCGCATGCGGCTCTTTGCCCGTCAATGTGCGGCTCTTCCATCCATAAAATAAAAATAAAAAAAAATAATTTTTTTTTTTTTTTTTTTTTTACTTTTTTTTTTTTATGTCACTCATTCCATAAGGACGTAGAATAAACATTTACAATTTTTTTTTAAATGGTCCATTTGCATGTTCTTGGTATCTGAATCTAGGGACATATATGGATCAGTGTCAGAAATAGTGTGTCTGTTACTAGGCTTGAGTAAATTGTAATGAACCAAAGGAGAATATCAATTCTATTTAAAAAAAATATATATCTTTGACTGTAAATAACACCATGCTAAAATTGACCAGACCTGAAAAATCTAAGCAAATGAATAAAGGGAAGATGATTAAACAGAAGGTTTTGTAGATACAGTACTGAATTCTGCCATCTTTTTTATAATGTAAATTTCTCCACCATTCTTCATCATATTGCAACACCGTTTTTTGCAAGACGTTCACAGAAAGGTAGAGAAACTAACTGCGTTCTGTTTTATGGCAATAACGTTCAGGTTTGTGGGAGATAATCCCAAAAAATAAGAGAAATTAAAAAGTAAATCCAGAAGTCAGATGATTGACAGGGGCTGGTGTGAGCTGGGTAGGGTAGTTTTTCGAAATTTGAAAGCCCTGAGTCTCTTCCTTCAAAAGACTACACTCACTTTTGGCTGTGCCACTTCCTCCTGTCAATATGCGCCGGTTTCCGACTCAATGCCCTGAGATTTCTATAATCTTATATTTCACTAATAACAGTTAAAATAATTGGTAAACAAACATAATGCTGAAAATATACACTTTTACTGTATATCTCGGGCTTTAGAGGTTAACCCTGTGAGGCCCAAATTAAAAAGAAATTAGCAACTTCAGAGGCCAGAGGGTGGGACATATAAACACATTTACTATCAAATAGCATTGTGAGGCTGAACAACAGGACCAATTGACTATACATGTGCTTAAAGGGGAACTATCTTATAAATGGCTTTTTTCAGTGTTTACCATTGTTTCTTAGCTATGTGGACTTATATTAATAGGATATATGTCTCTAATTCTCATATTGGCGAATTCTTCCAATTCTCCTCTCACAATATTCACCCTCACTGAACTGAGTCATCTGAAAATGTGCATATCTGTGATGTCAGAGATTTCTCAGCTGCATAATAATGTGGCAGTTGATGTGGCAGTTGGCACCAGGCCACACAGTGGTTGGAGCCCAGCCTCAAAACGGCTTGAGGTAGAAAAATGCGGTTTTTAGTACTTGATTAGAAATACAAAACAATGCATTTAAAAAAAAAAAACCTAGGTGTTCCATAGACTCACAGGAATTGTGTAAAAGTGCCCAAATAGTGAAAGAAATAGTAAAATAGTTCCCCTTTAACATTTTTTAAATAAACATTATTTTTTTAAATGGCTAAAAGTGATTTTGTAATTTTGCAACCGTGGGTCTCACAGGGTACTTTTAACCCTGTGAGGCCCAAATAAAAAAGACATTAGCAACTTCAGAGGCCAGAGGGTGAGACCTATAAACACATGAAGGGTGCCGTGACTGAAAAAAAAGGTTGAGAAACGCTGGTATATGGTGTGGCTCTTTGTGGTACCACAGTCATTTTTTTGTGGCTCTTAGTCTCTGACTGGTTGGCCACCCCTGCCCTAGGCGGTCTACCAACATCGCAACCTGGAACATCAGGACCATGTACACAGCGGGGAAGACGTCAGTCATCGCAGAAGAGATGAAAAGATACAAGCTCCAAAAGGGCGGCTACGTGGCGTAGTGGGCAAGGCGCTCGCCACGAATGCGGAGACGCTGGGCTCGCCTGTTCGAGCCCAGCGCTCCACATTGCTTTCAGTTTAGCTGGTCGTTCATACTAATACACATTGGCCGTATTAGGGGGTGGGAAACTGATGGGTGGGGATCGGGCGTTGTGGACAACGACTCCTACAGGTCGGTTGGTGCGCCTGTGCAGTAGAATCAGGAAGTGTCGGGGGCAGCGTGAGCCTCCCACGCATTACTCCTCACCACTGAGAGATCGAGCTGCGCAGGTGAAAAGATGCGACTGCTGTTACCTCAAGTACCGGAGGGGACTTGTGCTATGTATGACTTAGTCCACATTGCAGCCGGCTTGTGGGAGGCAAGAAACAGCGTTCGTGACAGGGGAGGGTTGAATTGGATGATACGAAATTGGGATGGGAGAAAATATAGAAAATGGGAGAAAAAGTGGATAAAAAAAAATATATATACAAGCTCCAAAAGATGGCTCCAGACAGGAGAAGTCAAACTGACCAATGGTGAATCCATAATCTTCTCCGGACACCCAGATGAGAAAGCACCACACACGGAGGGAGTGGCACTCATGCTCTCCAAAGAAGCGCAGACGGCCCTCATCAGTTGGGAGCCCATCAACTCCAGAATCATCACCGCAAGATTTAAAACCACCCATAAAATAATTAACCTACATGTCATACAATGTTATGCACCCACCAACACCACAGATGAGGAAATAAAGGACAACTTCTACAACCAGCTACAACAGCTACTCCAGGCCAGGAGAGAAAAAGACATCTTTCTCCTAATGGGCGACATGAATGCAAAGGTTGGGAACAACAACAATGGATACGAACTCATTATGGGAAAGCATGGAATCGGCAGCATGAATGAAAATGGTGAAAGATTTGCAAACGCCTGTGCGGACTACAACCTGGTCATAGGAGGGACAGTTTACCCCCACAAACCCGTTCACAAGGCCACATGGATATCACCTGACCACACCACAGAAAACCAAATAGATCATATATGTATAAACAGGAAGTTCAGACGTTCCCTCCTGGATGTACGAGTGAAGAGGGGGGCGGATGCGGGGTCAGATCATCACCTACTGGCCGCAAAACTCCAACTCAAGCTGAAGCGCTGTAACAGCCCCAATGACAACAGAGCAAAGTACAACATCCAGCTTTTCCAGGACATAGGAACAACAGAACTATACCAAATCACCCTACAGAACAGGTTCCAAGCCCTGCAAGAACAAGCTCAAAAACCAGTGGAAGAGCACTGGAACAACCTGAAAACCGTATGGAAGGAGACATGCCTAGAAGTGGTAGGGAGAAAGAAAACAAGCCACAAACCCTGGATATCCACTGAAAAGAATAGAGGAGAGGAGAGCAAAAAAATACACAATAAACAAATGCAAAACTCAAGCAAAAAAGGGAGCAGCTCACAGAGACTACAAAGTAGCAAACAAGGAGGTGAAGAAAAGCATCAAACGCGACAAACAGAAATACATAGAAGACTTGGCGCAAGAAGCAGAGGAAGCAGCGGGAAAGAATTACCTCAAGGAACTCTACCTGACCACCAAGAAACTAACCGGGAGGTTTAGACAGACAAACACACAAATCCATGACAAACAAGGACGACTCCTCACCACCAAGGAAGAACAACATCAAAGGTGAACTGAGTACTTTAGGGAGCTCCTCAACAGACAGCCCCCTGTCCAAGAGGTGGAGATTCCACCAGCTGCACACATGCTGGAGATCAACTGTGCCCCCCCAACAAGATATGAGGTGAAAAATGCCATCAATGCATTGCGACGTGGCAAGGCAGCAGGGCCAGATGACATTCCAGCAGAAGCTTTAAAGGCAGACGTTGAAACCTCAGCCACCATGCTACACCAGCTGATCAAAAGGATCTGGGAGAAAGAAGGAAATGTACCAAGAGACTGGAAGGACGGGCTCATTGCTATTATACCCAAGAAAGGAGACCTTAAGAACTGCAACAACTATCGTGGGATTATGTTGCTCTCAACACCAGGCAAAGTGTTCAACCGCATTATCTTGGACAGACTGCGAAAAGGGGTCGATGATGAACTGAGAGAAAACCAAGCCGGTTTCAGGAATGGTAGATCGTGCAGTGACCAAATTGCCACCCTCAGGATCATCATCGAGCAATCCATAGAATGGCACGCACCTGTCTATGTCAATTTCATAGATTTTGAAAAGGCATTTGATAGTGTAGACCGCAAGCTGCTTTGGAAACTCATGGCACACTATGGAATCCCTAAAAAATACATCAGCATAATCAAGAACATGTATCAGGACATGAAATGCCAAGTGTTACATAACGGATGTCCACAAGAACACTTCAAAGTGCTCACCGGCGTGAAACAGGGCTGCCTACTTTCCCCCTTCCTCTTCCTCCTATGCATCGACTGGATCATGAGACAAACCACAACCAATAAAAAGACTGGCATCCAGTGGAGTCTAACGGAGCACCTCAAAGACTTTGCGGATGATATCGCACTACTCTCACACAACCATCAACAGATGCAAGACAAAACCCAGCTGCTAGAAACAACTGCAGCTGGACTTGGGCTCAAAATAAATGGACCAAAAACTCAAGTAATCAGAGTCAATAATAAAAGCACGAACCCCATAACCATCGGGGGCCAGGCACTGGAAGAGGTTGACAAATTCACATACTTGGGTAGTGTTATAGCTGTGGATGGCGGGACTGAGGAAGACATAAGGGCAAGAATAGGAAAAGCAAGAGCAACATTCAACATGTTAAACAAGATATGGAAAACCCGAAACATCAAACTCAACACCAAGCTCAAAATCGTCAAATCCGTACTGCTATATGGCTCTGAAACCTGGAAAACCACCACTAACATCATCAATAAACTGCAGACCTTCATCAACCATCATCTGAGACGTAACCTCAGGATCTTCTGGCCAAACACAATCACCAACATCAAGCTGTGGGAAAGCACCAAGCAAGAATCAGTGGAGGTCCAGCTGACCAGGAGAAAATGGAGCTGGATTGGGCACACACTTCGAAGACACAAAACCGCAATAACTAAACAGGTATTAACCTGGAACCCACAAGGCAAGCGAGGCAGAGGAAGACCCAAAAACACCTGGAGAAGAGACACTGAGCAGGAACTCAAGACGAGGGGACTGACATGGAAAAGGCTGGAGAGGATGGTTCAAGACAGACGGGGTGGAAACTTTTCATCAATGGCCTATGTTCCGAAAGGAATAAAAGACCTAAGTAAGTATACTGTAATGGGAAATATTAAAGGACAAAATGATGAGCCGTTTACAAATCATTCTGAGTCATTATTAATAATAGAAACATTGTTTATTTCATCTGTGGCCACAAAATGAAAGTTCAGTTTACAGTCAGAGACAACATGTGTTCACACACTGAATCTGACCAGCAAAGTGACCAAGAGCTCTGGTCAGACGTACATTAAATACACAGTTGTCAGATGTAACATAACAACAGATATGTTGATATGATGAAAGTATAAAATGGCCCAGTTAGGAGAATCAACCTTGGCTAGGCGGTGATGTTCACGATGTTCCTAACTGGAATGTTAAACAACCTTGCTAGCAGAGGAAAAGATTTAGGTCAAAAGTCATCCTCTCCTCACATTAAAGGGACTGTGAGGGTTCGCCTGTCCCTGGGACCTTCTCCTCTCCTCAAGAGCCCCCACCCTTGCATAGACTTTCCTCCTCTCCTCAAGAGCCCCCACCCTTGCATAGACTTTCCTCCTCTCCTCAAGAGCCCCCACCCTTGCATAGACTTTCCTCTCTTCCTCACCAGCCCCCACCTTTGGACAAACTTTTACTTTTGGCTTTTGTATTGTCTCCCATGTGTTTTAACCTTGTGTTATCTTTATTCTTGTTCCCTTTGTAATTGTTTTATTTGTCCCTTGTATGGTGTTTACTCTGTCTAGTGTTCAGTCTTTTCTTGTGTGGTTAGTTTGTTGTTTCCCTGTTATTCCCCCAGAGTGTTTGGTCTTGTGTTCTCCCCATGTGTGCCTCGTTGGTAATTAGCGTCCCATGTCTTAATTAGTCTCCCTATATCTGGTGTGTGTTCCCTACCCTCCAGTGTCGGTTCATTTTTGGAGTTCATGTTTAGAGATCCTTGTTTGATGTTCGGTCCCATGTTTGTTATCCACGCCCTTGTTCTCCTGTTTCATAGTAAGTTCCCTGCAGTAACTTTGTTTTGTGTTTTTTTGGACTTGCTCTCTTTATGAGATTATTATTTGTTTTTGTATTTAGCCCTCTGCCAGTCTTCAGCTGTGCTTTTCTTTGTTTTGTATTTTGCTGCTGCCTTTGGAAGTATTTTTTGTGAATATCTTTGTTGCTGCCCTCTTTTGAAGTAAAGACATTTTTTGATATAGTTCACCTCTGGCTCCACGTCTCGTCTGCCTGTTCTCCCCTCGTTCTGTTCCGCGATTGGGTCCTCAGACAACACTATCCCTAACACCGTAGTCTCTGCCAGTGTCTGACTAGCAAGCTGTACAAAGATAAAATTATATCTCAACACAGATCTATAATGACATGATAATATATTCCACGACAATACACACAAATGTGTTTCCCGGTTTCAATGGGTTAAGCACAAGCCAGTCATTTGGTTGAGTCAGATGGGGTCCAAAGTTCCAATCCAGCAAGGGTGTGATGTTAGGTGGTAGCTTAGCAACAAGGGCTTTGTATATAAACAAATACCAAGGATTATTGTGTCTCTCTGCAAGAGAAGACCAACCAACCTTATCATACAGGAGACGATGGTATCGATAGACAGAGTCACGTGGTTTAAGAGCGGAAGCTGCAGCATATGTCACACCACCATAGTCCAAAACTCAAACTTGAAAACTGCTTCAATGGTCCTTTTCCAACTAATCAAAGAAAAGCTGGTTGTACAAAAAGAAAATTTTCGGTCGCAGCTTGCTGGCAAGGTTGTCTATATGGTATTTAAATGTAAATTCCTTATTGATCCAGGTGCCAGGACATTTATACTCAATGACTCTCTCAATAGAACCTCTACACTCAATATTCTGGCTCTAGTAAACAGCAGTAACTGTAAAAACAACAAATAGCAACAGTGACAATAGTGACCATTACCATAGCGACTGTCACCATGGTGATGGTTACCATAGCGACCGTCACCATGGTGACCGTTACCATAGCGATTTTCTTTTTTCATTTTAGATGTCATTTTTTTCAGATGTTTTTTCTATAAAGAAAAAATAAAGAACCATAAAGAACCAATTTAAGATTAAAAAGGCGCTTCCTGAAGGGCATTAAAGGAACATTGCAAGTTCTCAATGGTCTGTTGTACAGTCAGCAATAAAAAAATTTATTCATTCATTCAACCTTTATTTAGATCTCAGAGATTATTGAGGGCGGACCCTCATTTTCAATAATGCAGAGATTACAACAGGCAGAAAGCAGAAAGCAAGAATTTCTTTTTTTAAAAGAAAGAAATAACAAAAGCAAAGATAAATCAGACAACAAGACAAATATTAACATTGGTTTAAAACAATTACATTCAAAATTACACACATCAGCGACTCAGTGATGTGTATGTTCCTGTGGGTCGCCCATCGCATGTGTGTGTGTGTTAAATCTGATGACAAATAAAGACTTCTACTTCTACTCTACTTCTACATAGTCATTGTTCCATTGTTTCAACGTTTCCATGTGGTGAGTGCTGAGCCAAAACAACAACAACATTTCACTGTCTAAATACTTACAGACTGCACTGTACATGTGTGCACATGCACACACAAACACTTATGCAGCCTTCAAATGGAACTTGTGAGCTTGTGGTTTCGGCATGGGAAGTCTGGTACACAATACGCTTGGCATTTAAGTGATTAAAGTCATGAGGACAACATTGTTAGGCAATTTGGCAAAGCGCCTCTAAGCCACAGAGGGTGACGAATTAGCTAAATGAATGCAAAGGTGGAATGACAGAGGAAAAAGATGAGACTGTTGGGGATATCAACGTTTTCCTCAGATATATCATTAATAAGAGACTAAATTTACAATAATTCCACTGCAAAACAATCTTCCACGGGCTCCGCCATTTATCACAATGTCACAGGTCGTGAACTCAGGATGTTTCAGAAAATGTCCACATACGACGGTGTGTGGGTCATTCATATGGAAAGGAATCCCAACGTGAGCATTGTTATGCTCTACCAAGCCGTGGACTGTTCTCCCCTGCTCTACCAAGCCGTGGACTGTTCTCCCCTGCTGCTCTACCAAGCCGTGGACTGTTCTCCCCTGCTCTACCAAGCCGTGGACTGTTCTCCCCTGCTGCTCTACCAAGCCGTGGACTGTTCTCCCCTGCTCTACCAAGCCGTGGACTGTTCTCCCCTGCTCTACCAAGCCGTGGACTGTTCTCCCCTGCTGCTCTACCAAGCCGTGGACTGTTCTCCCCTGCTCTACCAAGCCGTGGACTGTTCTCCCCTGCTCTACCAAGCCGTGGACTGTTCTCCCCTGCTCTACCTCTCCCCGCCCCTGTATGTGTGTTTCTCATCTCTCCTTAGATTCTCATCTTTCTCTCTCTCATACTCTATCTCTCTCTCTTGCCCTTCTTAATGTTCCCCGGTCTAGTGTTTTTCGTGTATTAGGTTTACGGTTTAGTCTTAGTCTTTGTAGTTACTGTCTAGTCTTAGTCTTTGTAGTTACTGTCTGTTATTAGCCTGGTCTACAAGATACACTACACCACTCAGGTACCCATGTGTACATGTCGAAATACTTCCCAAAGGTTAGTGAATACCATGACCACAACACCAGAGGGAGTTAGACAAATCATGTGCAACCCAGATTCGGCACAAACAAGGTACTAAACATGTTTCGCAATTATGCCACAACAATGTGGAACGCCCTACCCACAGCTGTAAAAAAATAGTTTTATCCCTACCCACATTCAAAACCGCTCTCAAAGAGCACCTACGGGAGGCTGCAATTCGAAACTGGCCACCGTAAATGTCCAAACCCCCCCTCCCACCCACCCCCTCCTAATGTACAGTCTCCTCCCCATCATATGTAAATATTTTCTGTTAGGATCTCTGGGTAACAGTACTGTATATTTGCATATCGTATATGTCACAAATGTAACAGTTATATGCATGTATGTCATGTATGTCCCTGTCATAAATGTCACTATGAATTGAAAATGGGGGACCCTGATGTAAACAAGACAAACGTCTTTCTCTGGTCTGCATCCCCTTAACAATTGTGTGTATTGAGCCGTACTGTATTGTACCCATTCTGCAATCTGTTAAATAAAGTTTTCATTCATTCATTGTCTGTTGCTTGTTTTGTCCCATTGTTCGTGTGTGTCTTGCCATCCTTAGTTGTAGTTCTTTGTGTTGTTTCCTGTAGTTCTTTGTCAGTCTGTCTCCCCTCCCAGGTGTCTCCAGTTGTAATCATCCCAGGTGTTTCTCATTTGTTTCTGTATTTTGAGTTCCTTGTTTCCCAGTCTCTGTGTGGGTCCATTATCATTGTTACGCTGTCAGTGTTCCATATGTTCTAGTAAAGTAAGTTTCCAGGTTTAGTGTATTCATGTTGAACATTTAGTTTAGTTTTTTCCCCCTCGCTGAGAGGTTTTGTTTTTTTGTGGTTTTTTCTATACCCTTGTTTTGTGTTGGGAGTTATTCTTAATAAAGACCCACTAACTTGCTGCCCGCCTGGTCTTGTCTGCTCCTGTTCCGTCACCACACCAAATCACCACAAGCATGACATAATTAAGCATTATACAACTGCATGCAAATTTCTCTATTCTGATTGGCTGAAACAGTCCATTTACACGTATGTATCCTTCACAATCCACGCTCCTGGTCCCAGGACCCGCCCACAACCGAATCACATCACTCCGCCGGATCACTCCGTCGGAAAAAACAAGATGGCGGACAATAAGCTTTAACAAATGGATATGTTGATAGCGTCATAACGACTAAATAAAAAGCGATTCTGTCACGGCGAATGTCTTAGTCCTTTAAACAATGTTGGATGATGTAATTGATGGGTCATGAGTCATTGTAGAACAAAATAAAAATCGCGCGAATTGATTGATTGATTAATTTGCAATTTTTTTCCTTCCCCTTCCTTGCCAGAGCTCATCTCTCACACTGTCTGGCTTCCAGACACACTCACTCGGTCGCATACACACACACACACACACACACACACACACACACACACACACACACATACACACACACACACACACAATGTCTTAGTTGCTTAAACAATGTTGGATGATGTAATTGATGGGTCATGAGTCATTGTAGAACAAAATAAAAATCGCGCAAATTGATTGATTGATTGATTAATTTGCTATTTGTTTTTCCTTCCCCTTCCTTGCCAGAGCTCATCTCTCACACTGTCTGGCTTCCAGACACACTCACTCGGTCGCACACACACACACACCCACACACACACACACACAATGTCTTAGTTGCTTAAACAATGTTGGATGATGTAATTGATGGGTCATGAGTCATTGTAGAACAAAATAAAAATCGCGCGGATTGATTGATTGATTAATTGCAATTTCTTTTTTTCTTTTTTTTGACCTACTTTCAATAGAAGCATCTAAGAATGAAGTTCTATAGAAAGTAGGTCTGCATCCCCTTAACAATTGTGTGTATTGAGCCGTACTGTATTGTACCCATTCTGCATCTGGTAATACAATTTTCAATCAATCAATCAATCAATCATTCCAATAACCACTAACTTCATAATTAAAAACTAAAGAAAAGTTGGATGTGTTAGTTGGTTGGATGTCTTAGTTGAAAGGCAGTTGGATGTGTTAGTTGGTTCGATGTCTTAGTTGAAAGGCAGTTGGATGTGTTAGTTGGTTGGATGCCTTAGTTGAAAGGCAGTTGGATGTGTTAGTTGGTTGGATCCGTTGGATGCACTTCCGAGCTGCTTCCACATGGAGGCAACTCGTCTTTTTTGTTGTTGTGTGAACTACTTTTTCTGGCGGATGGTTTTTTCAATAAATCTTCGATTAATGTGTGTTTATTGTATACACGCTTAATTACATCACGCGCAGGAGTGGGTTGTGACAATTAGACCATGCCTAGGGGTGGTCGTTAGACCCCCCTAGGCATGGTCTAATTGTCACAACCCACGACTACAAGTGGTGTAATGCTTTTATACAACTGGCACATTCATCCAACCTTATTGCTATACAATAAACACACATTAATTGAAGATTTATTGAAAAAACCATCCGCCAGAAAAAGTAGTTCCCACAAAAAAATAAGAGAAGTTGCCTCCATGTGGAAGCAGCTCGGAAGTGCATCCAACTGTTCTCAGTAGGACATCCAACAAACTAACACATCCAACTGTCTCTCAACTAAGACATCCAACAAACTAAGACATCCAACTGTCTTTCAACTAGGCATCCAACAAACTAAGACATCCAACTGTCTTTCACCTAGACATCCAACAAACTAACACATCCAACTTTTCTTTAGTTTTTAACCTACTTTCTATAGAACTTCATTCTTAGATGCTTCTATAGAAAGTAGGTAAAACAAATTAAAAAAGGTTTTCTTTGGCCTATAGGGGGAAAAAAGTTCTCTTTGCCCTATAAGAGTTTTTTTTTTGTTAACCTACTTTCTATAGAAGCAGCTGGGAGGTGCGCTGTTTTAAGTGAGCGTGGGTTATTGAATTGATTGATTGATTGATTGATTGATTGATTGATTGCTAATTTTATTACTGTCCGCCTTGTTTCCAACTGGTTAAGTTTAGGCCCTCTTTCGAATTTGGTTAAGGTTAGAGTTTGGAATCAGGGCTGGTGGTTTATCGCCCTGCTCTAAAGACAAACTCTAACCTTAACCAACTTCGAAAGAGGGCCTAAACTTAACCAGTCGGAAACCAGGCGGACAGTAATAAAATTAGCTGTTTCCAACTGGTTAAGTTTAGGCCCTCTTTCGAAGTTGGTTAAGGTTAGAGTTTGGAATCAGGGCTGGTGGTCTATCGCCCTGCTCTAAAGACAAACTCTAACCTTAACCAACTTCGAAAGAGTGCCTAAACTTAACCAGTTGGAAACAAGGCGTACAGTAATAAAATTAGCAATCAATCAATCAATCAATCAATCAATTCAATAGTCCACGCTCACTTAAAACAGCGCACCTCCCAGCTGCTTCTATAGAAAGTAGGTACACTGGCCAACATTGAGTGTTCACACCATAGATATCTATAGAACACTAGATAGCTTAAGGCGGAGTCACCAGCGTCACTGAACCGCCGCCATCTTGTGAGGGTCAGCCTTGAGTGAGAGTGAGTGAGCTGCACAGACAGAAATACTCATAACTCGCTGAAATATTGACGGATTTACAAACGGGTTGGTTTGCTATAAACATCAAAGATGTAGTTATGATACTGCATACTTATAAAAAAAAAATTAAAGATGTTTTTTTTTTACAAACCGCTTGAATCATGAATGAATGAATGAATGAATGAATGAAAACTTTATTTAACAGATTGCAGAATGGGTACAATACAGTACGGCTCAATACATACAATTGTTAAGGGGATGCAGACCTGAGAAAGACGTTTGTCTTGTTTCCATCAGGGTCCCCCACTTTCAATTCATATAGACATTTATGACATACACAACATACATGACATTTATGGCATAGGGACATATAGGTATTTAGTACTGATACATTTGTGACATAAACGGTATTCAAATATACAGTACTGTTACCCCTAGATCCTGACAGAGTATATACATATGATGGGGAGGGGACTGTACATTGATCATAGTCACGTTAATAATGCTTGTAATAAACCAAACCGTTTGTAAATCCGTCAATATTTCAGCGAGTTATGAGTATTTTCGTCTGTGCAGCTCACTCACTCTCACTCAAGGCTGACCCTCACAAGATGGCGGCGGTTCAGTGACGTCGCTCTCCATTGGCCGGCAGCGCGGGCAAGCTATCTAGTGTTCTATATATATCTATGGTTCACACCATTGTGAAAGATTTCATCTGGTTTCATTTGTTTTCAGGCCTCTTTCCTGTAGGTCGGATATTTCCTAATTTCTCTACCTGGACATTTAATATTATATTATTATCTCCAAGTGACTTAAAACTAAGAGGTAATGACTATTTCTGGGCACAGATGGTCTTCGGTGTATTATATCTGTGTTTAGTTCTAAAGTTGTAGTTTATGAACAAACGCCATCTAATCCCTGCTTATTCCCCTAGTTGTTTTCCCCAGAAAGGGGAAAAACTAAATAAAGGCGTGGCAATCAAAAATGTGTCACAAATGACATATTGCCGGTCTTATGTGTGGTCAATGGACACACTCAGAGGGGTTGGAGAGGAAGGGCAGTCCGGGCTCACAGGCTCTATTTCGGGAGGGCAACCTTCAATCAGTCAGTCTGACAGGCTCCCGGTGATACCAGGGGGAACAATGAAGACAGCCTGTTTGTGTTCCTCTGACCAGCCTGGCCCCCTGCCTGGGTCACCATCGCCCCCGCCCCCCAACCCCCGCCAGGAAACTGGGACGTCCAGGGCAGGAATGACTAGTCACTTTACTGCTTCTGTCACCAACCCAATACGCTTTTCCCTCAGTTTAAATACATTCCAAGACCAATATACAGCTGCCGTTGTAATCTTTTCTCTCGTTTGTCATTCTCAAGTTCTCTCAAGATAAATAGATGGGGCAATTTTGAATGGTTTTCCCCACAACCATGTTCCGTAGCCAACAGGCTGTCCTTATTAGTCTACTATTAGTCGGCTACAGATACCCATTTATATCTCCCGGCCTCAACTGTCTTTGTTATTGTCTTGCTATAACATAAAAACCCATGCCTGTCGTGTCCACGCCCACTCACTCTCTCTCTCTCTGTCCACCCCTTGGGCTAAAAATAATTTCCTCTGAACTCTGTGCGACTCCATCTGTCGAATGAAGGATTGCTTTGTGTGCATGCGTGCGCATGCGCACGTGTGTGTGTGTGTGTGTGGGGGGAGAAAAAAGAGATAGGGAGGTGGGGGTGTGCAGGGGGAAGAGGGTGAGAAAGAGAAAGTGAGTGAAAGAGAGAGAGAGAGAGAGAGAGAGAGAGAGAGAGAGAGAGAGAGAGAGAGAGAGAGAGAGAGAGAGAGAGAGAGAGAGAGAGAGAGAGAGAGAGAGAGAGAGAGAGAGAGAGAGAGACAGAGACAGAGACAGAGACAGAGATACAGAGATACAGAGAGAGAGAGAGAGATACAGAGAGAGAGAGGGGAATGTGAACAAGAAATGGGCAGACTGATACCGCTATCTGTAACAGCTCTGGGCTGTTTACTGGAACACTATAGCGGTGGATGTCATCGGTATGGAACTACTGTAAACCATGGGGCCGTGTTGGTCTGATGATCCAGGCTTCAGTTCAACATCTCAGGACAAAAGACACAGCAGAGTCAAGTCAAGTCAAGTCCGTTTTATTTGTATAGCACATTTACAAATGACTATAGCAGCCAAACCAAAGTGCTTCACGTGATAAAAACACATACAATGCAATAAAATACACTAAAATTACAGAATAAAGGTATAGTACAGTACATAATAAGAAAGCAAGGGCAAAGTGCAATATAAAAAGAGACAGGACAATTGTATAAAAAGTGCAGAGTGACAGTGGACGTCATGTGTAAATGCTGGGCCAGCTCTGGTCAAAGGCCAGGCGGGAGAAGAGGTGTGTTTTGAGCAGGGATTTAAAAACCTCTAGCTAGTTTCTTATGTGGGGGGGGGGGGGGGGGGGGGCTGTTCCAGAGCGGGGGGCAGCAGCAGCAAAGGCTCTATCTCCCCCAGTAAGAGTGAGAGACTCAAACTCAGAGAACAAGGAGAAATACACAGCTGTACACACGGTATTAGAACAACAATAAGTATCAAACATTGGGTAAGGATTTACATTATTAAGTGGACATCCAGAGTGTGTTAATTTCTCATCTGTGAGCGCATCACCATAAAATAAGGGCATCATAACAAATTCACGACAAATAATAATAATGTGCTGCTGGCGGAGGTGAGGGGGGGGTGCTGTTACCTCACCCGTCTCTAACTGCACCCTGCTGACGGAGGTGGGGGTGCTGTTACCTCACCCGTCTCAAACTGCACCCTGCTGACGGAGGTGGGGGTACTGTTACCTCACCCGTCTCAAACTGCATGCTGACGGAGGTGGGGGTACTGTTACCTCACCCGTCTCAAACTGCACCCTGCTGACGGAGGTGGGGGTACTGTTACCTCACCCGTCTCAAACTGCACCCTGCTGACGGAGGTGGGGGTGCTGTTACCTCACCCGTCTCAAACTGCACCCTGCTGACGGAGGTGGGGGTACTGTTACCTCACCCGTCTCAAACTGCACCCTGCTGACGGAGGTGGGGGTACTGTTACCTCACCGTCTCAAACTGCACCCTGCTGACGGAGGTGGGGGTACTGTTACCTCACCGTCTCAAACTGCACCCTGCTGACGGAGGTGGGGGTACTGTTACCTCACCCGTCTGACGGAGGTGGGGGTACTGTTACCTCACCCGTCTGACGGAGGTGGGGGTACTGTTACCTCACCGTCTCAAACTGCACCCTGCTGACGGAGGTGGGGGTACTGTTACCTCACCCGTCTGACGGAGGTGGGGGTGCTGTTACCTCACCCGTCTCAAACTGCACCCTGCTGACGGAGGTGGGGGTACTGTTACCTCACCCGTCTCAAACTGCACCCTCTTTTCTTAATACTCCAATCACTAGTGTCGCTCTGTTTGTCTGAGGGAAGCAACAGTTGTGATTGGAGGATCAAGAAAAGAAACACGATACAGAGAAGTTATCGCAACTTTCTAATCCAATACATTTTTAAGACGTATCAAAATCATTATTTGAAAAAACTTTTAAGGCCTAAAATTGTGATTATTAAATGTAAGAGTTTTTAAGACCCTGCATTTTGACATTTACCGGGGCCAGTTTCTAATTGCGTACGTACATTCCTTTCCAGCTGTGGGTAGGGCGTTCCACATTGTTGTGGCATAATTGCGAAACGTGTTTAGTCCCTTGTTTGAGACGAATCTGGGTTGAACGTTAAACAAAGAAATACCACTTACAATACCACTTTAATTAGCCCATTCATTTTCAGTATCTCCTAGGTCTCCTGATGACCTCATCACTAGGTCTCCTGATGACCTCATCACTAGGTCTCCTGATGACCTCATCACTAGGTCTCCTGATGACCTCATCACTAGGTCTCCTGATGACCTCATCACTAGGTCTCCTGATGACCTCATCACTAGGCCTCCTGATGACCTCATCACTAGGCCTCCTGATGACCTCATCACTAGGTCTCCTGATGACCTCATCACTAGGCCTCCTGATGACCTCATCACTAGGTCTCCTGATGACCTCATCACTAGGTCTCCTGATGACCTCATCACTAGGTCTCCTGATGACCTCATCACTAGGTCTCCTGATGACCTCATCACTAGGTCTCCTGATGACCTCATCACTAGGTCTCCTGATGACCAGCAGTCATCAAGGCCTCCACCACGACTCCCCTGAGGATAGCTGGCAGGCGGAATTTGTGGCATTTCTCCTCCTCGTTCCTGAACAAGCTCCATCCTGGTACTATTCTTATCTCCTGATCAATTACACATACGGGTCCTCCTACCTCATGGATGGCCAAGCCAGCAAATTTGTGCGGGTCAGTTCCTCCTGGCTCTTTCCAAAAGGTAGTGTGAGCGTATGCTCAATTGAACTTCTGTGGCCAGCTTACAGTGTAGTGATGAACCCACCTAACCTCTCCTGCCTGGCTCTTCTCATCCTGCACTCCAGGGCTCTGATGAAGCTAAACACACAATACGCCGCCTTTTGCCAACCAGCTTTGTTGAAGCGGTGCTTTTGTGCCGTCTAGTCCGTGTTTGTTCTCTCTGACCCCTACACCTCCCTCCCGCTCTCCCTCCCCCCCTCTCTCTCTCTCTCTAACAGCCCCCACCCCATCCCATCCCTCTGTTGTGACTCATGTACTTTCCATTTGGTTGCCCTCCCTCAATTAAAAAAGGAAAATCTTCAATCCCATTCCTGACCTTCCTTCTGTCTCGCCTGTTTACACTATACACATAGACACACACACACACACACACATGCACACACACACACACACACACACACAGCCCTTTCTCCTATTTTAGTCATATCGCCACTGTATCCTCCTTTTCTTCCAGAGCTTTTAAAGGTATGGGCTGTTTTTTCTATTCTGTTATGACACAGACGTATGTAACAGGGAGGGGGGTTCATAGATTTAAAAAGGGATAGTCCGAATTCTTGGACATTAAAGATCCAATACAATGATGTTTTAATTCAGTCATACATCGCATTGTGGGATGTTAATGTCACAACAAGTATAATTTCTTCAGCATCAGATGTACGATTTGATGTGTTTTTTTTTAGGTCACCCTCTCTGGGCACAGCCAACTCTCATTAGACTGAGGGGGTGTGGCCTTCTGTTCACTAGACACTAGATCCTTGATTGTTAAGCACTCCTCAGTCCTGACGGTCCCCTCACTCAGCTAGATGGGACTGATGGGCCAATCAGAGCAGCTAGATGTGAACAGATCAGTGTAACCCAAAAGAAGCAGATTGGATGGAAAAGATTGGCCCATTGCAGATTGGAATCAAAAGAGTTTTAGTCATCATTCTCACAAAAGTTCTAACAATTTGGATAATTGTATGTCAACATACCATCTGTTAAAAAAAGTGCAACGAGATTGCAAAACAAGACTTTTATTGTACTGAATCTTTAAGTTGTATGAAATACTTGCCAGTAGTGTAGTGGATGCAAAGCTTTTTGTTTACTTACAGAGTCCTGTGGTCAGAGTTCTGGCCGGTCTCCGAGCAGAACAGGAGAGCAAACGGGGTCTGGAAAACAAAGTTTTAATCCATACCACAACATGCAGGGTTAGAATGTCTGTCTTAGCTAGGAAACTGCTTATGTATTTTAATTAATCTAGATGTGAATTTTGTGAGCTGGATTGTGGATTTCATTTGAACATGTAGGTCTCAGAGGGTCAGGACAGCGCTCTCGTGGCGGCTCCCGTCCCCTCCGCTCTACATTCTCCACACCAATGACTGGAGAATCCAGCATGACCGGCACATTGAAATCCGCTGACGATACAGTTATCATCAGCCTGCTCCGTGAAGACGAATCTGGGCCAGAGGTAGACGAGTTTGTCAAATGGTTTGATGAGGCCTTCTTCCAACTAAATATCACAAGGAAGAACTCTTGGAGGCCCATGGATGTTCTAAAAATAATGTCTTTATTTTAGTGCTGTCAGGCGATTAAAAAAATTAATCTAATTAATTACAGGATTTGTAATTAATTAATCTAATTAATCGCATTTTAATCGCATAACCATTTTATGCCTGATATTCTATATTCTATAATCATATTTCAAATTGCATGTGTCCGGATGGCAGAATTCAGTACTGTATCTACAAAACCTTCTGTTTAATCATCTTCCATCTATTAATTTGCTTAGATTTTTCAGGTCTGGTCAATTTGAGCATGGTGTTATTCACAGTCAAAGATAAAACATTTTTTTTATTGATATTCTCATTTGGTTCATTACAATTTACTCAAGCCTAGTAACAGACACAGTATTTCGGACACTGGGAATACATTCCCTGAGATCCATAGATGTCCCTAGAATCAGATACCAAGAACATGCAAATGGACCATATAAAAAAAAGTCTGTAATGTGTATTCTACGTTCTTATGGAATGAATGAGATAAAAAAAAAAGTTATTTAAAAAAAAAAAAAAAAAAAATCTTTTTTTTTGTAATTAATTTTGAGTTAATTTTCATAACGCGATAATTTGCTGTGTAATTAATTAATCTAATTAACGCGATAAACTGACAGCCCTACTTTATTTATGAGATCAATTGGCCTCCGAGAGTTGCTGAATGTTTCTGTTTCCAGTTCACGCACCGTCCTCGGTTGAAAGACGAAGTTGCGACAGATCTTTTCCGTCTCTTAATATCACACAGACCAAGGACGTGGCCATTGACTTCAGAAGGAGATCTTCTCACCCACCATCTCAGAGCTCCATCAAAGGTTCTAGCATCGACTTTGTCAATAGAACAATGTAAATATCTTGGAACAGTCAGACAATAATCGGAAGTTTAAAAAAAAATTTATCCTCTTTTTCTCCGCCTGATTTTCTATTTTTCTCCCCATCCCAATTTAGTCGTTATGCCAATTCCCCCCCTCCCCTACCTGGTTGTTGTGCGCATGTTCCCCCTACTGGTCGGTACAAGGGAACCCTGAAGTCCACCACATGCTTCCTCCGACACATGTGGAGACAGCCAGCGGCTCTCTTTTCACCTGGCAGCGAGGACTCTCATTGGTGAAGCATAACGCGTGGGAGGTCACGCTGCCTTCACCATTTCCTGCCTTTCGCTGAGCAGGCGCCCAGACCTGACCTGTAGGTGTCGCTGTCCACAACGCCAGATTACCACCCTCGACTTCCCTCCCGCTAACTCAGCCAAACGAGTTAGTATGACGATCGGCCCAAGCCGTAGGCAATGCTGACTCCAGGAGTCGAGACCGCAGCCTCTTGCATTGGTGACGAGCGCAATCTCCGCTACGCCATCCAACCGCCATTCAATAATCTGAAGTTTGATGTAGATTTCTGATGCGGTCTGTACCGTCTGTTATGAAGGGACATGAGCTTTTGTACTTCCCGAATAAGTTAAATGCTTTTATTGTAGATGGAGAAATTATTTCACAGTTTTACATGTCATTTATTGAATCTGTTCTTACTTTTCCTATGATTGCTTGATACTGTTACTGTTCCTAATTTATGCAAATGACATGTCATCATCTTGTGACTGCAACTTGTTCCTGTTCGCGGACGACTCAGCCCTGCTGGTCTCTGACAGGGACAAGTTACAGGTTGAAAAAACCCTCAGCTCTGAACTCGGCAGAATCTGCACCTGGCTCGCTGATAACAAACTATCATTAGACCTGGGCAAAACAGAGTCCATTCTCTTCGGTTAAAATAACAAACTCAGCAAGGCCAACGGCTTCTCTGTTACAGTGGGTGACAATATTGTCACAAGGAACGATGAAATTACATACCTGGGTTCCATCCTAGAGGCAAATCTTTCCTGTGACAAAATGGCATCCAATATAATCAAAAAAGTCAACCAACGAACAAGATTCTTGTACCGGATCTCCTCTCTGGTAAACAAGAATACCCTGAAGACTCTAACAGGAGCACTCATTCAAGGGTACTACGACTATGCTTGCACCTCATGGTACCAAAGCACCTCAAAGGCACTAAAAACAAGACTACAAACATCACAAAACAAACTGGTCAGACTACTGCTTGACCTTACTCCTAAAACCCACCTCACCCCTGCCCATTTTGACAACCTAGGATGGCTTAGAGTAGACGACATAGTACAGCAACTTGCAATGGGCCTGTACAAGATACACGACTACACCACTAAGATACATGTCGAAATACAAATCATGTTCAACCCAGATTCGGCTCAAACAAGGGAATAAACACGCTTCACAATTATGCCACAACATTGTGGAACGCCCTACCCAAAGCCGTAAAGGAATGTGAATCCCTACCCACCCACCCAACCCCCTCCAATGTACAGTTTCTTCCCCCTCGAATGTATATATTTTTTTTTAGGATCGGTCTCTTAAACAGTACTGTATATTTGTATGTCGTATATGTCATAAATGTCATGATGAATTGAAAATGGGGGACCCTGATGTAAACAAGATGAAAGTCTTTCTCTGGTCTGCATCCCCTTAACAATTGTGTGTATTGAGCCGTACTATATTGTACCCATTCTGCAATCTGTTAATAAAGTTTTCAATCAATCAATCTGTGACCTGAACATCAGAGATCAGCACTATTGTGAAGGTTTGATTGATTGATTGATTGAAAAGTTTATTAACAGATTGCAGAATGGGTACAGTACAGTACAGCTCAATACATACAATTGTTAAGGGGATGCAGACCAGAGAAAGACTTTCGTCTTGTTTACATCAGGGTCCCCCATTTTCAATTCATCATAACATATATGACATACATGACATACAGATAGACAGTACTGCTACATCTATACATTTATGACATATCAGATTTGCAAATACAGTACCGTTTGTGATACAAAAGTGTCCAGAAAAGGAGTGTATATACATTTGGCGTAGAAACTGTACATTGGAGGAGGTTGGATGTGTGGGGTGGGGTTGGGTGGGTTGGGTGAGGGCTGTACATTGGAGGTGGGGGGGGGGGGGTTGGGTAGGGGACACACACACTTTACACTGTACATTGGAATATTGACAACGCCTTACTTGGTCATTTACTGTACAACTAGGTTAGGACATTTGTAGGGGCCAGTTTCGAATTGCAGTCTCACGTAGGTGTTTTTTGAGAGTGTTTTTGAAAGTGGGTAGTGATTCACATTCCTTTACAGCTTTGGGTAGGGCGTTCCACATTGATGTGGCATAATTGCGAAACGTGTTTAGTCCCTTGTTTGAGCCGAATCTGGGTTTTACATGATTTGTGGAGCTCCCTCTGGTGTTGTGATCGTGGTATTCACTGACCTTTGGGAAGTATTTTGACATGTACATGGGTACCTTGGTCGCGTAGTGTATCTTGTAGACCAGGCCCATTGCAAGTTGCTGTACTCGGTCGTCTACTCTAAGCCATCCTAGGTTGTCAAAGTGGGCAGGGGTGAGGTGGGTTCTAGGAGTCAGGTCAAGTAGTAGTCTGACTAGCTTGTTTTGAGATGTTTGTAATTTGTTTTTTAGTGCCTTTGAGGTGCTTTGGTACCATGAGGTGCAAGCATAGTCGTAGTACCCTTGAATGAGTGCTCCTGCTAGAGTCTTCAGGGTATTCTTGTTTACCAGAGAGGAGATCCGGTACAAGAATCGCGTTCGTTGGTTGACTTTTTTTATTACATTGGATGCCATTTTGTCACAGGAAAGATTAGCCTCTAGGATGGAACCCAGGTAGGTAATTTCATCTTTCCTTGTGATAATATTGTCACCCACTGTAACCGAGAAGCCGTCGGTCTTGCTGAGTTTGTTATTTGAACCGAAGAGAATGGACTCTGTTTTGCCCATGTGTAATGATAGTTTGTTGTCGGCGAGCCATATGCAGATTTTGCCTAGTTCCGAGCTGAGGGTTTTTTCAACCTGTAACTTGTTCTTGTCAGAGACCAGCAGGGCTGAGTCGTCCGCAAACAGGAACAAGTTGCAGTCACAAGCTGACGACATGTCATTTGCATAAATTAGGAATAGTAGCGGTCCTAGTATGCTTCCTTGTGGAACACCACAGCTCACTGTGAGGGGGGGGGATAGGGTGCCGTTTACTTCCACCATCTGTTCCCTCCCCTCCAGGTAGGATTGTATCCAGCTCACTGATAAACTATCAAAACCAATTGCTTTTAGCTTGTCAATCAGAATGGTGTGATTGACAGTGTCGAAGGCCTTTTGTAGGTCCAGCATGACCATGCCGCAGTATTTGCCCGCGTCCACCTCTTGTTTGATGTGGTCGTTCAAGTAGAGAAGGCATGCGTCAGTGGAGTGGGATGTTCTGAAGCCAGATTGGAATTCGTAGATTAGATTTTTTTCCGCGAGGTACTTTTCGATCTGTTCGTATACTATTTTTTCCATGACTTTCGAGATGGATGTAAGGATAGAAACAGGGCGGTAGTTACCCGGGTCTAATTTGCTGCCCTTTTTGTGCAGGGGTGTTACTCTCGCAATTTTGAAGTCCTTGGGGACGTGTCCCTGTTTTATGGAGAGGTTTATTATGTGTGTGATGACTGGGGTGATGGCGGCTGCTGAGTCTCTGAGGAATTTGGAGGTCAGGTGGCGGTCAGATGATCGGTGTCCCAGACTCCCTTGTTGGTCATCTTTGACCAGCAAATTCCAAGTCTCTATTGGACAGTTTAGACCACTCCCCTCGTTCCCTATGCAATAGTCCTGCTCAATTTGCACATGTAATCTAGCACTTTAGACATTGCTTTGTGTTGTGTATATAGTCAGGTCCATAACTATTTGGACATCAACACAATTGTCATCATTCTGGCTCTGTACACCACCACAATGGATTTGAAATGAAACAATGAAGATGTGTTTCACGTTCAGTTCAGCTTTAATTTGAGGGTATTGACGTCCAAATCAGGTTAACGGTGTAGGAATTACTCCTTTTTAAGGGACCAAAAGTAATTGGACAATTGGCTGCTCAACTGTTCCATGGCTAGGTGCGTTATTCCCTCATTATTTCATTTACGGTGTGTGTAGTGGTTAACACTGTCGCCTCACAGCAAGAAGGTCCAGGGTTCGATTCCCGCTTGGGGACCAGGTTTCCGCGATGCGAGGTACCCAGGTGGGGTATCTCCCAGGCCTTTCTGTGTGGAGTTTGCATGTTCTCTCCGTGCTCGCAAGGCCCCCCCCCACGATAAGAGAAACCCAATGGAAAAACATGCACAACGGATCGCTGACGCTGTCGCGTCCCTGACGAAGACGGGCAGGAGCACTTGGATTGGTCCCCGGGCACGGTACCTCGCCGACGCCCTGTCTGCTCCCGGCTGCCCATGGGGAGAAGGACGGCGGGATGGGTTAAGCGCAGAGCTCAATCGCATCGGCGACCCTGAGAAAGACAATGCATGTGTGTATTCCTGTGTGTGTGCCGCCCATTGCATGTCCCATGTCGTTGTATGGCGAATAAAGACTCTCTAAAGAGGTCCTGCATTATTTATATTTATTTACAAAGAGCAGATAAATGGTCTAGAGTTAATTTCAAGTGTGCTATTTGCATTTGGAATCTGTTGCTGTCAACACTCAATATGAGGTCCAAAGTCAGTGAAGCAAGCCATCCTAACCTGAAAAATCTAAACAAACCCATCAAAAACATCAGGTGTGGCCAAATCGAGTTTGGTACATTCTTAAAAAAAAATTACTCACTGGTGAGCTCAGAAACACCAAACTACCCGGAAGACCACTGTGGTGGATGACTTGTTTCCCAGATCAAGAACACTCTCCAGGAGGTCGGTGTATCTGTGTCAAAGTCATCAAGAACACTCTCCAGGAGGGAGGTGTATCTGAACCCTCTCCAGAAGGCAGGTGTATCTGTGTCCACTCTCCAGGAGGCAGGTGTATCTGTGTCCACTCTCCAGGAGGTCGGTGTATCTGTGTCCACTCTCCAGGAGGTCGGTGTATCTGAACACTCTCCAGGAGGTGGGTGTATCTGAACACTCTCCAGGAGGTAGGTAGGTGTATCTGTGATCAAGAACACTCTCCAGGAGGTGGGTGTATCTGAACACTCTCCAGGAGGTGGGTGTATCTGAACACTCTCCAGGAGGTAGGTAGGTGTATCTGTGATCAAGAACACTCTCCAGGAGGTGGGTGTATCTGAACACTCTCCAGGAGGTAGGTAGGTGTATCTGTGATCAAGAACACTCTCCAGGAGGTGGGTGTATCTGAACACTCTCCAGGAGGTAGGTCGGTGTATCTGAACACTCTCCAGGAGGTCGGTGTATCTGAACACTCTCCAGGAGGTGGGTGTATCTGAACACTCTCCAGGAGTTCGGTGTATCTGAACACTCTCCAGGAGGCAGGTCGGTGTATCTGAACACTCTCCAGGTCGGTGTATCTGAACACTCTCCAGGAGGGAGGTGGGTGTATCTGAACACTCTCCAGGAGGGAGGTCGGTGTATCTGAACACTCTCCAGGAGGTAGGTAGGTGTATCTGAACACTCTCCAGGAGGTCGGTGTATCTGAACACTCTCCAGGAGGTAGGTGTATCTGAACACTCTCCAGGAGGTAGGTGTATCTGAACACTCTCCAGGAGGTCGGTGTATCTGAACACTCTCCAGGAGGTCGGTGTATCTGAACACTCTCCAGGAGGCAGGTGTATCTGAACACTCTCCAGGAGGTAGGTGTATCTGAACACTCTCCAGGAGGTCGGTGTATCTGAACACTCTCCAGGAGGCAGGTGTATCTGAACACTCTCCAGGAGGTCGGTGTATCTGAACACTCTCCAGGAGGTAGGTGTATCTGAACACTCTCCAGGAGGTAGGTCGGTGTATCTGAACACTCTCCAGGAGGTGGGTGTATCTGAACACTCTCCAGGAGGGAGGTGGGTGTATCTGAACACTCTCCAGGAGGTCGGTGTATCTGAACACTCTCCAGGAGGGAGGTGCATCTGTGATCAAGAACACTCTCCAGGAGGTAGGTAGGTGTATCTGTGTCAAAGTCAACAGTCAACAGAAGACTTCACCAGAGTGAATACAGAGGGTTCACAAGATGTAAACCATTGGTGAGCCTCAAACACAGGAAGAACAGATTGGGAGTTTGCCAAAAAATCATCTTAAAAAGCCTGTACAGTTCTGGAACAACATCCTATGGACAGATACGACACATATGAACTTGTACCAGAATAATGGGAAGAGAAGAGTAAAGGAACTGCTAATGATCCAAAGCAGTTTGATGGTACAGAGACAAAATTGTAAAAATCAGGTCGATGTCCGAATATTTATGGAACCGACTATGTCCAGGAGAAATGTTCTGTACTTGTGCTGTTTTTATATTGTGGACCTGACTGCAAGTCAGGTTTCCCATCCGGGATAATAAAGTTGAACTATTTCTACACAAACCCATAGTCCTTCAGCACTTTGGATTCTGCTATAACTTGGCACTATTAAGGGTTATTACTAGTAGTGGTGGGACTCGATACATTTTCTTTATCGAATTAATTCGAGACTTTATAGTTAATTAATTGAAATTAATCACCAATATTTGATGCGAAAAGCAAAAATGTTCAATTCAAATGGATTTTGGTATACGAGTGAACCAATGAATATACATTATACATACGTTTAAGCAGCAAAATCCTGTATTAACTACTACACAGACCAACAGATAAATGCAATTTTTAACAAAGTGCAGCAATTTTAGGAATAATATATATAGCGCAAAGGACCTTTTGTAAACTCAAGCATTTTCGAGGTAAAAGTAAGACGCAGTACTTTCAAGTATATTTCCAGAACAGTTGACCATTGAAAAAAATAAATAAAAACTCTTGATTGATCTCAATTTCTCTTATTTTTTCAGTATTCTGTATGAACAAACCAGACTAAGAAAAAAAAAGTTATTTGCGATTTATTATACTTTATACTTATAGAACATGCATGAGTCTGGTCTCCTTTGAAGGGTAACATTCTTACACAATAAAGAAAAATCATCATATCGTTAGCCTCATAGCATAATTGCCTAAGTCATTTTTCAAGACTTTCGGAAAAGAAGAAAAACTAATTTTCGCACAAGTCACATGAGTGAGTTAGGCAGAAAGGGATTTGTAACATAACAAGGTTCTGATTGGCTGAGGACACAGCCACTAAGCCAGGGTGGTGCAGCAGTGTGAGCAGAGTAGAGTTAGGCAGAAATATCAATTTGGCCAAAAAATTACTTGGGCAATTATGCTATGAGGCTAACGATATTAAATGCATAATTTATTTTTTACTTTCAATTTTCTGTAGTTAATTAATCGCAATTAATGCGATAAAGTCCAGTTGCTGAGAAATGCTGCTACTGATCCAGATCCTAATATAAGACTCAAATAAGCGTTGAGACCTATTCATGTATTTACAAATAAATAAATATCAGAGTGCTTTTTCTTTATCGTTTAGTGATTTCCTTTCGTCTGAACCTTTAGTGTGTGTGTGTGTTCAGAAGAGACCTTCTTTCTGAGTCATAAAACCCTGAATAGAAACATGGGTTATTTGCGGTTATTTCCGATTAAAAGAACGAGCCAACGCAGTCAAAAAGATTTCATGAATAAACACATTTTATTACAGAAATTCAGCAAGCAATTCCCAAAGACAGTCCCATAACTGTGTGTGTACTTGTACACCAAACATTTACATCAGTGTCTCTCGTCGTCTCTTTGATAAACACCCCCCCCCCCTCCTTCCTCCTCAGAAGTCCTCCTGGTTGCTCCTCATGTCTCGGAGCTCAGCAAGCAACGCCAGAACCTCGTCCGTCGGCCTCCTCCCCAACTGCTTTCCCCCTCTGCTCCTCACGCTCACCGTTCCACTCACACACTCCTTCTCTCCCACCACTACACACACACACACACACACACACACACACACACACACAAATGATAATCAAATTTAGTACTTGGAACAAACAACAACAGATGAGAAGTCTTGAGTTTTGAGTTGTACATTAACTTCATTCGAAAATCTATGACCACATGTCGATCGCAGTATCTGGAGACTGGAGTTTTCCATCCGATATTTCATTTTTACCAAATATGTAGTTGTACTGGGTCAGCTGGGCCGAGCGGACCTTCTTGTTAAAGGTCGCTCCCTGATCTTCATTCAGGTCGACCATGAAGCCAGCTTTGCGGAACCTCAGGACCACCTTAACGAAAGAAAACATGAGATTATATGATTTATTATATTATTATAACCATCAGCACCACTTACATTAGTGGGCAGTGAGTCACAAAATAATAAGCAGTACTCAGTAATACACTCGAGTCTGATCAGGCATCACCACACAGTAATCCTCATTTGAGACTGACCTGCTTGGCGTACGACTCACTGTCGCCCCCCACAGGGATCACCATGACCTGGGCTGGGGACAACCATAGGGGCCTGTGGGAGGGAGACGAATAAGAAATTCCTTTATTGATCCCCTTGGGGAAATTTGGGCACCATAGCAGCATGGGGGAGGGGAGGTACAGGTAGGGAAATAGTAGAAAGACATAAATACAGGCAAATACAAAAAAACAAATAAATAAACAGTGTAAACAACGGTGTAGATGAGGGTCTGTATGCCCTATTGGTTATATTATACGTTACAATAAATACAGGCAATAGAAGATTTTAATCTGAATATATACAATGAGTAAGACAAAAAGTAAACAGTATACACAAGGTACCGTAACTGGCATGATATACAAGGTTTTAGTGGTTAACACATTGGGTGCCAATGACGAGAAATCTCGTTGTTGGGCGCCATGCGTTGAGTGCCAATGACGAGAAATCTCGTTATTTAATCGTTATTTCTTTTTTTTTAGCGATATCCATAAATTTTTCATCCAGCCTCACGTTATCATTGGGACTGGCTCTGAGCTCGAAAAAGGCAAATACCGCCCCCTATCGTCTCCCGGATGGTATTGCACCCATTGGAATGGAGTCGATGGGAATGCATCAGAAAAAAAACTCCGGGCTCCACATTTTACTTCTGAGGCATGTAACCTGAGACTATTGCATTCACTGAGGGAACTGGAAGAAGCGTTGATTATGTGTTTCGAGGTATAACGTTGGATCAATAAACACGATCGATATTTGGAATGGCGATCAGCAATTGGATTAATCTTTTTGCAGAACATCTGATCTGAGGTAAGGACTTTATTTTACCAGTATTGGGTTAATCAGAGTTTTTTTTCACAGCGTTCACAAC
The DNA here is from genome assembly GCF_963971535.1 of Notolepis coatsorum. Lineage (NCBI taxonomy): Eukaryota > Metazoa > Chordata > Actinopteri > Aulopiformes > Paralepididae > Notolepis > Notolepis coatsorum. The sequence goes on from NC_140183.1 coordinate 86,168,437, forward strand.
GTGTCTCCTGTGAGTGTACAGTGTGTGCGTAACGTTAGCGCCAGGCAGGGCATAGATAATCGATTTTTCAGCCTGCTTCTCTAGCGTGCATAAGTACACATATACTATCGATAATCTAGCGTTTATTTGAAAAACGTTTTGTGTATTCCAGTAAAGAGCTATTTTCGCGGATTTTTCTGGAATCACTAGAAATCTTCAAAACTATACTCTTATTCAAAACGGTATAAAACGGAAATGTACTGATGAAAAAACAATCCGTTTCGTACATGTTGACTGCAAGAAAGTCATTGATAAGCGACAGGTGTATTAGACACATAGCCATAATTTAAGATAGTTTATGCGTTCGCAAATGTGCTCGTCCTCTCATTGACTAAAGCGCTGGCACTCAAATCGCGCACCCCCTGCTGGCAACCAATGTGTTAAGGGTCAGACACGCTTAGTGGTAGGAGTAGGACATTAGTTACAGGACATTAGTGCAGACGTTAGTTCTCCAGCTGCTGGCAGCAGTCCATGTCCACAGTTGTGGAGCCTGATGGCCGCTGGCATAAAGGACTGGCCGAGGTGGTTAGTGGGGGGGGGGGTGTGAGTCTGTGGCTGAACATGCTGAACATGTGGGGGGGTTATCCAGGATAGCAGCTAGCTTCCTTATCATCCTCCTCTCTGCCACCACCTCTAGTTTGAGCAGCTTGACTCTCACCACAGAGCTAGCCTTCCTCACCAGCTTGTTCAGTTTGTTGTGTCCCTTGAGTTGATGTAGCCCCCCCAAGCATACAACAGCAAAAAAGAGGATGCTGGCTACCACAGACTGGTAAAACGACGGCAGCAGTCTATTGCACACATTGAAGGAGTAATCTAGTTAAGGTATTATCACTGCATAGAAATAAATAATAAGAATAATGATCTGTGTCGGGACTCAATTGGTGTCATTATATTTAATCTACTTTCTCTCTCACCATTTTCCTCCAAAGTTCTCAGCCAGGATGGCAATCATCCTCTCCAGTGATCCCAGCACTGCTCTGTGAACCATCACTGGTCTGTGACTCTGTCCGTCTGCCCTGAGAGCATGGAAAACAGAGAAATGAAAAGAGCACGTGATGAGAACAGCCTTCAGAGAGAGAACATGAGAAAAGGGGTAATAAGGTTTATGGCAGGAACATGGGAGCGCGCTGGTCCCGAAGCCATAAATCTAATGAAAGAGAGGAAGACAGATATTCCAAAATCAACTTAGGGCACAATGTGGTCGGCCTTGGGCTATTCCATTCAATCATATTCCAAGAGCAATTATAGAACATCAAATCAAAACTGAAAACACGTGGGTTTATTTAATAAGACAAGCAAGAGTTAAATATATTCAATTGTTCCCCGAGGGGAAAAAGGTTGTCACACAGCACAGCAGCAGAGAGCAGGAGGCGAACAGAATGTACAGACAGGACGATATAAACACAGAGGAACGTGAACATGTCGAGAGGTGCCAAGTGACTCAGCACACAGCCAAGCAAAAATAAACAAGAAAAGAAGAATAAATCAATTAACAGCCGTAATAAGACACTCACTGCTTGTAATGTTGCACCTATGCACTATTAGAGATGCAGCAATAACGGGAAATCCCATGAACACGTCATCGCCTTCTAACCGACTTACCCAATGTACTGAAGATCAAATCGGATTGGCAGCTGGAAGTCCAACTGGATCGTGGCACACTGGTGCTGTCGGCCTAAAGCATCCTTTATCTGGATGTCAATCTAGGAAGAGGCAAAGAGAGGGAGGGTGTTATGATCAGGGCCCAAATAGTCATCATACTTCTAAGAGTACGAGGCACTGATCTAGGATCACCATGCCTTACTATGACTCATGAGCGTATCTAGTCTCATGGTGGATATGGATACTTGATAAATACAGGCACGGGTCTCTCCTAGTAACATCTATGACCCAGCTGGGAGAGCTCCGGTCCTGAATAACTCAGGGGGGATACAAAATGCATACAAACAGGGTTGCCAGGACTAACTCATCGAACCAATAGTGGCTAAATATAAGGTTGTTTAAACTGTTTGTGTGTGTGCGTGATGGAAAGCGTGTGTATTCAGCCCCCCCCCTCCCTGGCTGAGCCAGCTTCCTCCACCGCTTCACAATGATGTCTCTCACTAGTGGTGGGAATATGAGGTCACCTTCACGACTCCTTCCAGAGCACCCCATGTGAACCACTTCACTTTCCATTCTGACACATGAATAGCAATGTTCTCTTAAGACCGCCTTAAGAGGGGAATACCCAAGCTTTGGGATACGTTATGTCTATATGACCTAGGACCAGAGGCAGGAGAGTACAGAGCGTCCCTCTCCTCCGTGTGTTACATCACCAATGTAGAAATAAATGCAGAGAGAATTAATTGAAATTATTTTATAATGTGACTGACAGTTCCCACGTGACTTTATAGGGACGAGGGGGAATTCTCTGGTTCTGAAGTGATAGAACTACTATAATATAAAGCTCAAAATGTCCATAAAATCAATCCCCCACTCAACCGTAAAAGGGGGGCAGCCTCAGGGTTGTACATAAAGATTTAAGAGTGCTGATATCTAGCTCCAGGAAAACCTGTTGTTCCCATTAAAAATTTGAATGACATATCTTTAAATGGCTGATCCTCTTCTTAGACAGGCTGATCTCACATAGAAAAGAAAAGAGACTATAAAACATCTATATGAGTTTAGATGATGACTGACAATCAGCCTCAGTCCCAGAACAGTCTGAAGAGAGGAGCTGGCCATCTCTAGTTGGTTCTAAATCACCAGCTGGATCTACAGTCCTCTCCATCATGTTCTGTTTTCATCTGTTCAGTTGAGGTGCTGGGTAAAAAGTAAGCTTCTCGGTTTATATTCCCTCAAAACACTGTTCTGATGAACTTCATGTCAATCAGATGTTAGGCCTGACCACAGGTCCAGATAAGGTCTGCTTATAGCCCCCTCACACTGACCACAGGTCCAGATAAGGTCTGCTTATAGCCCCCTCACACTGACCACAGGTCCAGATACGGTCTGCTTATAGCCCCCTCACACTGACCACAGGTCCAGATAAGGTCTGCTTATAGCCCCCTCACACTGACCACAGGTCCAGATAAGGTCTGCTTATAGCCCCCTCACACTGACCACAGGTCCAGATACGGTCTGCTTATAGCCCCCTCACACTGACCACAGGTCCAGATAAGGTCTGCTTATAGCCCCCTCACACTGACCACAGGTCCAGATACGGTCTGCTTATAGCCCCCTCACACTGACCTTTGGTCCGTAGAAGGCTCCATCTCCTGGGTTGAGGTCCCAGCGCTCCCCAAACTGCTGCAGACTCCTCTCCAGCTGCTGCTCAGAGGGAGAGAGAAAGAGATAGGTAGAGAGGGAAGAGTACATAGGTAAGTGGGTTGGGTAGGCCTGAAGGTTAGGTGGGGACTAAGTGAATGTTTCATGCATATAATTACTGTCGCTTCCATTTCCCTCAAGAGTGTGGGAAGGAGCTAAAGACCTATAATATTTAACTCAATTCAAATCAGCCTAAATTGCCCCTGGGCCCGTTTAGAGAGCCTCCTTGAAGTTTAACGATAGGATTGAGAGACATCTCTCACTCGCACGTGCACACACACACACACACACACACACACACACACACAGCAGAGCAGGCTTTCACACTAGGTATCAGAGGAGACGTACTGCATACAAAGTTTGATTGGCTTAAATGGATTCCATTTAGAGTTGGGCGATGTGCTCCATATTCAAATCATCCTATCGTCACCCTGTGAGATTGCCAATCATCTGATTCCTATCGTCACCCTGTGAGATTGCCAATCATCCTATCGTCACCCTGTGAGATTGCCAATCATCCTATCGTCGTCACACTGAGATTGCCAATCATCCTATCGTCACCCTGTGAGATTGCCAATCATCCTATCGTCACACTGTGAGATTGCCAATCATCCTATCGTCACCCTGTGAGATTGCCAATCATCATAATCGTACGCACTACCATGAGAAAACACTGCATCTCGATATGTGGAGTGAAACTGTGGAACAGTCTAAATGTGGTGCTAAAGCAATGTCCAAACATGAGACAATTCAAACTGATGTATAAGGAAATTATGTTCACAAGGTACAGGGATGAGGAAGGGACTTGATATTCACGGGTGTTTACATTTTTATTTTGTTTTCTATTTTATTTTATACATATATAGTTTTTGTTTTTTGTTTTGCATATATATATTTTTTTCTTTTTCTTTTCTTTTTTATGTTTAAAATAGTACTCATTTGAGTAGTGGAAAAGGGGTAGGATTAAATAAGTGTATACTTCTTCCTACTCCTTTTCGAACATGCAGATTGAGTTGTTTTGCTTTTTTGTTATTGTTTGTTGTATTCATTGCATGTTCGAAATAAAGACTTCAAATCAAATCAAATCAAATCAAATCCTATCGTCACCCTGTGAGATTGCCAATCATCCTATCGTCGTCACCCTGTGATTCCCTCTGGGGCTGGAGGAGGACTGCAGAGATCCACTGCAACAACACTGGAGCGACCGGTGGGATGAAACTTAAGCTCCATCAATTCCAAAAATGTCAAACCTAATAAAAATAGACTAGGTCTATTTGCTTTTATGGCATTATAAATGCTCTAGTGTTTTATCTTAGTGAAACACATTAGGTTATGAAATCAATTGTGCCATTTTTGCACAACATTTATGCCAAATATATTTGTAGGGTTAAAGGCAAATCTCTTACGAACACCTTTGTGAAAATGTATGCAAATACAGCAATAGCAGATGCTTGGCTGTATACAGCATTAGCAAACATATTACGTGTTTATTTAGCATTTGACACCTAATGCCTAAACAGGTCTGACAGTACAGTCATTTATGCTGCACATATCAAGTGCAGACATTTCCTGCCAATTACATTAGGCCTATATTTCCCAACAACATTTAACACAAAGGCCATGTAAAGTCGATTGGGCTCAAACTACCCCATAATCGTCTCTACATTGTGCAACTGGCAATTAGGGTTGCAACAGTGATGTGGAATTTTCAATGACTAATAAACTCATGACAACACCGGTATTACTGGTGACACCTTGACATTTTATAAAATGATGCTCAATATCTGTAGAGCACTTACCGGTACTTTGATCTTTAAGTTATGCGGCTACATTGATCCGTTGCGTCTGTCCATCTACATCTCTTTTTAATTCATTTTCAATGAATAGTATCTATTTGTTGGACAGACAGAGTTGACATTAGGTTCTATTTTTTGCACATCACGAAAACATACTTTTGCTGATCTGGACTGGTCCTCAGCTCCTCTCCAGCCGAGCTTTCGCAGCTGCAGGGTTTAATCCGAATCCTCCGCTATCGTTGTGTAACATGTCGTGTCGCCTCTAGCGCCTTCTTTCTCTCCTTCACACAAAGTGAAAGTGAAGCCTAAATATAGCTGCTGTCCGCATGTTCAGTTTATAATGTACTGGTCTGATTTACACGTTCAGCAGCCTTGGTCGCGTTACTGAAACGGTAAAGGAAAGAGGGATAATAACAAGGTTTATAAAGTACTTAAAGAACAGAAGGGAGCTGGGAATGTGATGTGCGTGTGTGATGTAAGAACATTTACTAAATGGGTTCCATTTCTATTTAGAAATGAAATAAATAAAAAAGCATACACTGGTGGGCGCGGTGGGCAAGTAATGTACTTGGTGGATGCCCGAGTAACACAGGTATCACTGACTACTGCGGCAAGCACCTACTGGCAAGAGCTCTGAATGTCCTCCATCCACAAAGTCATCGTCCATCAGCACAACCCTAATTCCATTACACCGTATCAGTGTGTTTAAAGAGGAACTCTATGATTACGTGATTTATAAGGACCGGCTGGCTTTATACAAACATTTGCACAGCTGGGATTGAACAGGACTGGGTGGCCCCTCCCCCTACTCCTTACTTACTACACGTTCCGCATTCCAAAAGATGGCATTAGAGAGATATGCGTGTGTGTGTGTGTGTGTGTCCCCGTTTACCAGCTCAGCGGTGTCCCACAGTTCCGTCTCCCCCAGGCATGGCGTGGGGCGCGTAGAGAGGAGGCAGTGCAAGGAGAAACCGAAGACTTGATACACGGTCCTCACAAAGTCCAAACACGCAACTATCTCCTCTTCAAGCTGAGGAGGAGAGAGGAAAGGAAAAAAAGGAACCAAACATCAGAAAACATGAATAGATCATACAAATATTCCCTTAACACAGCAGAGAGAGAGAAAAAACAATAGTCTCAAGATGAGATGGTTTAATTCCACACTAGATAGGATGGGTCATGCATTTCCAGTGCCGTCCTCCTAAGTGGTGGTGATTGAGTTAGTCGTGGCAGGGAGTTAAACGCATCCCAACAACAACATCATGTGACTGCTGCCTCTGTGCCGAAATGGGAAGACAGAGGAGCGCAATCAATGTCCTGGGACTTTCCACGCCTCTGTGCTGAAGGACTACAGACAAGACACTGTGCTGAAGGACTACAGACAAGACACTGTGCTGAAGGACTACAGACAAGACACTGTGCTGAAGGACTACAGACAAGACACTGTGCTGAAGGACTACAGACAAGACACTGTGCTGAAGGACTACAGACAAGACACTGTGCTGAAGGACTACAGACATGACACTGTGCTGAAGGACTACAGACAAGACACTGTGCTGAAGGACTACAGACAAGACACTGTGCTGAAGGACTACAGACAAGACACTGTGCTGAAGGACTACAGACATGACACTGTGCTGAAGGACTACAGACAAGACACTGTGCTGAAGGACTACAGACAAGACACTGTGCTGAAGGACTACAGACAAGACACTGTGCTGAAGGACTACAGACAAGACACTGTGCTGAAGGACTACAGACATGACACTGTGCTGAAGGACTACAGACAAGACGCTGTGCTGAACGACTACAGACAAGACACTGTGCTGAAGGACTACAGACAAGACACTGTGCTGAAGGACTACAGACAAGACACTGTGCTGAAGGACTACAGACATGACACTGTGCTGAAGGACTACAGACAAGACACTGTGCTGAAGGACTACAGACAAGACACTGTGCTGAAGGACTACAGACAAGACACTGTGCTGAAGGACTACAGACAAGACACTGTGCTGAAGGACTACAGACAAGACACTGTGCTGAAGGACTACAGACAAGACACTGTGCTGAAGGACTACAGACAAGACACTGTGCTGAAGGACTACAGACAAGACACTGTGCTGAAGGACTACAGACAAGACACTGTGCTGAAGGACTACAGACAAGACACTGTGCTGAAGGACTACAGACAAGACACTGTGCTGAAGGACTACAGACAAGACACTGTGCTGAAGGACTACAGACAAGACACTGTGCTGAAGGACTACAGACAAGACACTGTGCTGAAGGACTACAGACAAGACACTGTGCTGAAGGACTACAGACAAGACACTGTGCTGAAGGACTACAGACAAGACACTGTGCTGAAGGACTACAGACAAGACACTGTGCTGAAGGACTACAGACAAGACACTGTGCTGAAGGACTACAGACAAGACACTGTGCTGAAGGACTACAGACAAGACACACTCCTCCCACCTCTTGCAGAGACAAGTCGCATTTCTTTCCTCTCTCCCAAGGCCTTCAAGGCCGTTCCTACCGCCGCCTCTACTGCACCATGGAGCCTGACGCTGCTATGCCCTGCTTCGTGCCGGTGGCCGGACTATACTCAAATCAACTCTAAATGGATCTAATCAGTGGATTGCATATTTTCTTCAAGAAGCAGAATAAGGCTAACCCTCTCTGCCTATTGGGACATCATAATTGGGCTACAAACTTGAAGACGTGGTATTATTTGGATTATCGAAGCTTTTGGACTGCAATAAGAAGATTTTGGATCTGTTTACCGCGCACAGGATCTACCAAAATGAACTGATAAGACACTTGGACACTTGGACTAATAATGCATTCAGTCATTTGGACGGAGTTGTTAAAACTCACTCCACTCAAATCAATAGAGTTATATTCCACTCTATTCAAATCAAATTTAAAGGGACGTGGCTGGGATAAATTGTGCCAGTCAGTCAGCCAAAACAAATTCTTGGACCAAGGTCGAACCGAGAGCTCTGGAGTCGAAGGCCCTCTGGGAGATAAGAGTGGCGAGCGGCGTCCCACAACCCCAATCCCTAGTCCCCCCCCCCCCCCCCCCCTTCCTCTGCATTGGCGCTGCACTGACGGCTGCCTCGTGTGAGGGAGACCTCCCCCACCCAGGACTTGGCTTGTGCACTCCCCCCCACCTTCCCCCCCCTCCCACTCCCCCCCCCCCCCTACAGCCCTGTAACAACCCCAACCCACTCCCCCCTCCTTCCGTAAATGGCGCTGCCTATGACGGCTGCCAGTCTGTTTACGGTGGTGAATATGCATATGTTTGTCTCAAGGCTCTGTACCATTATTACTATCTAAAATGTAATAATTGTGGAATATTACTGTAATGCGCTGTATGTGTATGATCCAAGCGTCCTATGATCCTCATAGGAGCATAACAGAAAAAAGCATTCCATGTGAAGGTATTCTGTATCTTTGCATGTCAACTAATAAAGAAACTTGAACTTGACACTGTGCTGAAGGACTACAGACAAGACACTGTGCTGAAGGACTACAGACAAGACACTGTGCTGAAGGACTACAGACAAGACACTGTGCTGAAGGACTACAGACAAGACGCTGTGCTGAAGGACTACAGACAAGACGCTGTGCTGAAGGACTACAGACAAGACACTGTGCTGAAGGACTACAGACAAAACACTGTGCTGAAGGACTACAGACAAGACACTGTGCTGAAGGACTACAGACAAGACGCTGTGCTGAAGGACTACAGACAAGACGCTGTGCTGAAGGACTACAGACAAGACACTGTGCTGAAGGACTACAGACAAGACACTGTGCTGAAGGACTACAGACAAGACACTGTGCTGAAGGACTACAGACAAGACACTGTGCTGAAGGACTACAGACAAGACACTGTGCTGAAGGACTACAGACAAGACACTGTGCTGAAGGACTACAGACAAGACACTGTGCTGAAGGACTACAGACAAGACACTGTGCTGAAGGACTACAGACAAGACACTGTGCTGAAGGACTACAGACAAGACACTGTGCTGAAGGACTACAGACAAGACACTGTGCTGAAGGACTACAGACAAGACACTGTGCTGAAGGACTACAGACAAGACACTGTGCTGAAGGACTACAGACAAGACACTGTGCTGAAGGACTACAGACAAGACACTGTGCTGAAGGACTACAGACAAGACACTGTGCTGAAGGACTACAGACAAGACACTGTGCTGAAGGACTACAGACAAGACACTGTGCTGAAGGACTACAGACAAGACACTGTGCTGAAGGACTACAGACAAGACACTGTGCTGAAGGACTACAGACAAGACACTGTGCTGAAGGACTACAGACAAGACACTGTGCTGAAGGACTACAGACAAGACACTGTGCTGAAGGACTACAGACAAGACACTGTGCTGAAGGACTACAGACAAGACACTGTGCTGAAGGACTACAGACAAGACACTGTGCTGAAGGACTACAGACAAGACACTGTGCTGAAGGACTACAGACAAGACACTGTGCTGAAGGACTACAGACAAGACACTGTGCTGAAGGACTACAGACAAGACACTGTGCTGAAGGACTACAGACAAGACACTGTGCTGAAGGACTACAGACAAGACACTGTGCTGAAGGACTACAGACAAGACACTGTGCTGAAGGACTACAGACAAGACACTGTGCTGAAGGACTACAGACAAGACACTGTGCTGAAAGACTACAGACAAGACACTGTGCTGAAGGACTACAGACAAGACACTGTGCTGAAGGACTACAGACAAGACACTGTGCTGAAGGACTACAGACAAAACACTGTGCTGAAGGACTACAGACAAGACACTGTGCTGAAGGACTACAGACAAGACACTGTGCTGAAGGACTACAGACAAGACACTGTGCTGAAGGACTACAGACAAGACACTGTGCTGAAGGACTACAGACAAGACACTGTGCTGAAGGACTACAGACAAGACACTGTGCTGAAGGACTACAGACATGACACTGTGCTGAAGGACTACAGACAAGACACTGTGCTGAAGGACTACAGACAAGACACTGTGCTGAAGGACTACAGACAAGACGCTGTGCTGAAGGACTACAGACATGACACTGTGCTGAAGGACTACAGACAAGACACTGTGCTGAAGGACTACAGACAAGACACTGTGCTGAAGGACTACAGACAAGACACTGTGCTGAAGGACTACAGACAAGACACTGTGCTGAAGGACTACAGACAAGACACTGTGCTGAAGGACTACAGACAAGACACTGTGCTGAAGGACTACAGACAAGACACTGTGCTGAAGGACTACAGACAAGACACTGTGCTGAAGGACTACAGACATGACACTGTGCTGAAGGACTACAGACAAGACACTGTGCTGAAGGACTACAGACAAGACGCTGTGCTGAAGGACTACAGACAAGACACTGTGCTGAAGGACTACAGACAAGACACTGTGCTGAAGGACTACAGACAAGACACTGTGCTGAAAGACTACAGACAAGACACTGTGCTGAAGGACTACAGACAAGACACTGTGCTGAAGGACTACAGACAAGACACTGTGCTGAAGGACTACAGACAAGACACTGTGCTGAAGGACTACAGACAAGACACTGTGCTGAAGGACTACAGACAAGACACTGTGCTGAAGGACTACAGACATGACACTGTGCTGAAGGACTACAGACAAGACACTGTGCTGAAGGACTACAGACAAGACACTGTGCTGAAGGACTACAGACATGACACTGTGCTGAAGGACTACAGACAAGACACTGTGCTGAAGGACTACAGACAAGACACTGTGCTGAAGGACTACAGACAAGACACTGTGCTGAAGGACTACAGACATGACACTGTGCTGAAGGACTACAGACAAGACACTGTGCTGAAGGACTACAGACATGACACTGTGCTGAAGGACTACACAGACATGACGCTCACACCATAGAGGTGTACAGTTGAGACGGGACAAAGGACTTCATTCAACACGGCTGAAGTCCTATGGAATGTCTTGAGGACTTATATGTGCTGAATGCAATCAGTGGGCTCTATTTACACAGCTTCTCTTCTGGATCATACATGGTGAGCCTTAAGCAGTGGTCTAGTCAGGTGGCAAATCTGCCAGATCTAAGATGCAATCATACTGTATATATGTGTGTGAGAGAGTGAGTGTACGTGTGTGTGTCTGAATCGCATGCACAGAGGGGTGGCAGATTGCCCCGGTTTAGTTCTGATGGTCAAATGCAGTTGTCACACTAACCAAACAAATCCAAATGGACATCAAATCATCTAAAACAAAAAAGCAACCAAATGATCAGTCTTCCGGAACTTTTAGAATTTCATATATTCTAAAAGGTCAGGGGCACATTTTCAGGGACAAATCCAGCCACGACAAAAAAAATACTTGATCAGGACATCCCTGCCTATAAGTGTCTGTACACACCACAGGTGTGCGAGTGTGTACCTGCTCCGGTGTGCAGAAGATGTGAGCATCATCCTGGCAGAACCTGCGGACCCGAGTGAGACCACCCAGTGCTCCAGACAGCTCGTTCCGATGCAGCGCTCCGAAGTCAGCCCAGCGCAGAGGGAGCTCTCGCCAAGACCTCACACGCTGCTCAAACATCAAGCTGAACACAAGACAACATGTCAAACATCAAGCTGAAGACAAGACAACATGTCGAACATCAAGCTGAACACAAGACAACATGTGAAACATCAAGCTGAACACAAGACAACATGTGAAACATCAAGCTGAACACAAGACAACATGTGAAACATCAAGCTGAACACAAGACAACATGTGAAACATCAAGCTGAACACAAGACAACATGTGAAACATCAAGCTGAACACAAGACAACATGTCGAACATCAAGCTGAACACATGACAACATGTGAAACATCAAGCTGAACACAAGACAACATGTCGAACATCAAGCTGAACACAAGACAACATGTGAAACATCAAGCTGAACACAAGACAACATGTGAAACATCAAGCTGAACACAAGACAACATGTGAAACATCAAGCTGAACACAAGACAACATGTCGAACATCAAGCTGAACACAAGACAACATGTGAAACATCAAGCTGAACACAAGACAACATGTCGAACATCAAGCTGAACACAAGACAACATGTGAAACATCAAGCTGAACACAAGACAACATGTCGAACATCAAGCTGAACACAAGACAACATGTCGAACATCAAGCTGAACACAAGACAACATGTGAAACATCAAGCTGAACACAAGACAACATGTGAAACATCAAGCTGAACACAAGACAACATGTGAAACATCAAGCTGAACACATGACACAACATGGCAGGACTGTGTGAGGAGGCCAGTGTTTCCTCTACAGCTGATTTGGCTGCTGCTAGTTATTAGCGATACACATATCTTTTCAATTTCTAAAAAAGATTAAAAAATTTATAATTGAGTAGCCTTTACGGCTTTACCCCAATTATGTAAAGGGTAATTGTTATGAATTCATGTTTTTTGGTCGTATAATATCCAGTGAGTTAAGAACATCAAGCTACACTAGAAGCAGAATAAAGACCACTCACTTTAAACACTTTAACACACTTTATATTTATTAACAAAGATTTGCACTACAACTCATACCTCATTGCACCTTATCCTAAGTTGTACCTGATCCCATTGCTGCATTGTACCTCACTGTTACTCTTTTTTTACTCTGTATTGTATATATGTATTGCTTGACTGAACACTTTTTGTTTACGTACTCTTTACTTTGTCTATTTTATACTTTTTATCTATTTTATCTAGCACAATCTCAGGAGCTCATACAGAAAAAAGCATTTCATGGAAAAATATTCTGTATTTTACTATGACAACTAGAAACTTGAACATTGATTAGCCATGGAAACCAAACGTCCGTCCTCATCACCACGGTTACAAAACAGGGGGGGGGGGGGGGGGGGGGGGGGGAGAAAAAGGAAAGGGGAAATACTACAGTGTAAACATGTATATGTAAGAGAGAGAGAGAGAGTGAGTGTGTGTGTGTGTGTGTGTGTGTACCAGTGTGCAGGGCAGTTCATGGGTTTGAGTGCGTAGGTCTGACTGCCCTCAGACGTCACAGTGAACATGTTCTCACTGTAGTGCTCCCAGTGACCTGAGCGCTCCCACAATGCAGTGCTATAAAGCGTTGGGGTCACGACCTCGTTGAAGCCCCGCCGTTGATATTCACTCTAGAAAAGGTGTGTGCGTGGGGGTCAGGAAGGAAGAATGACGGGAGGAAGTTAGGGGGGAGAAGCCATTGTCAAATGAGAAACTTAGAAAATGAGAGCAAGTTGGAGGTGATCAGAAATAGACGGCGGGCCGGAGCTTGCTAGAGTGAAATGATTGATCTGGTTGTAGAGATGATATGATATTGTAATATGAACTACATAATATGCTATAGTAACACATTTCCGTTTGTTGGCAACGGTTTTTGGGTCATAGTTTTATGAAAATTAATGTTTTGATAAGCTAAAAACGACTTACATTGGTGAAAAGGGGCGTTGCTGCAGAACCAATCAGAACGCGTTACAACGTCAAGTGACTTGATTTCTCCAGCTCAGGAACTAGGAAGTAAATATCGCTTCCCGTGTTGACAACAGTGGACTTGGCTCAGCATCGGTAAGCTCTTAATTCATATACATTACTATTGAAATGCATTTTTACTTAACTTTACAGCATTATTCAAACGTGATGGGAAGTTATGAGTCATCAGCAGTTTATATGCAGTCCATTTTGCCTTCAGATTACACATGGCAAATGGTGTAGCCAGCTCACATAGACTAACGTTACGTTAGCATTGTAACTTTCTCAAGATAGTCGTCGGTAGCTCGACATTTCTCTAAGTGTAAACATACCGTCAACGATCTCAAATATATGGGACTAGAGTTAGTACTCAGGCCAGCGCGAGGTGGAGACAGACACAAGTTGCTGTTGCAACGTGAATGTTATTATATCCACCTGTTCAATTGCATCGAACCTAGAGGAATGAATGAAGAGAACGTTTTAACCTGTTTCCTCTAACCTCCTTACACCTACAGTGTTATTTCTGGTTTTATTAAAAAAAAATTGTTTGTTGCTAAACAAGAGGCATGTTTCACAAGGATGCCCAATGTATAATTTGAAACTATTTAATTAAATATGTAAAGGGGCTCAATTAGCCCTAGAAATTAATGGGCATGTTATATGTTATAATATCAAGTTTCTGGTAATTTTGTTTTGGTTTTGTGTTGTTTATAATATAGATTGTTAGATATAGATATATCTATATATATGTATAATTTATGATTGGACTCTACTTTGATAGATCATCCCTTTGGTCACATTGTACCGGCACGCCTGCGTTGTGATGTCATTTCCTGCCGTGTCATGTCATGTAATTACCTGCCAGGTGTATTTAACTACCATCTTGATTGTATTTCCATTGCCATATCACTGAAGAAGGACATTGTCCGAAACATGTCTGCTATCCATTCAGGCTGACATTAAAAACATTGAAACTGAGAGTGCTGGTCCGGCTACCCTGCTTTTTGATATACTGAACTTTATGGGATTGCAGCACCCAGTGTGAGAACTTGTGAGCGCGGTCTAACTTGACTATAAACTTTCTCAAGATAGCAATATAACATTTACGTTAGTGGAAATCAAACAACTCTAACCCAATACTAATAATAGTTGTTTCACATTCTTGTTGGGTGTCACACTATGAACGACCTCTTGGTGTAGCGCTCTGTGTTGTTGCCCGTGGCTTTCGAAGTTTGAGGTGACGTTGTCACAACCATTACATATGTACAAAATATACGGTCTCATAAATATACTCTTCCAATATATAAATATACCATAGTCCATAGCGCCGATCTCAATTAAGGGCACACAGCATCACATTAGCTTATATGCAGACAATGTAATATTGTTCATGCAAAACCCTACCACCTCCCTACCTCATCTTCTCAAAGTAATAGATGATTTTGGCAATCTATCAGGATTTAAGATAAACTGGCCAAAATCGGCCTTCCTTCCACTCAATGTGACTGCGAAGGCTACCATCCTCCCAGCAAATATACCCATGGTAGAACACTTTAGATGTCTTGGAGTTTAAATATTCCCCACTATAAGCCAAACGGTGAAGTATAATTATTCCGGATTGCTAGATAGGATCACAAATGACTTCGGCAGGTGGTCAAAATAAAAAAACTCATTACAGGCCCGATTGTCAATAGTTAAGATGCATGTTTTACCCAGAATTAACTTCTTCAGCTCGATGTCGCCGTTTCCCCCCCCCCCCCCCCCCTGTTGGTTACTAGGTGTCCAAAGATATGCATGAGCAAACATGACCACAAAATAGCTGCCAACCAACGTATTTTGACTTCAAGGAAAACTCCAACATTTTGGGAAATTAGCTTATTTAACATCTTCCCTGGAGCTAGACAAGAAGATACATACCTTTTTTGTCTCTGTGCGTGCATTTAGCTTTGGGAACAGTCGCTCCGTTAGCATAGCTTAGCTTCATCACTGGAAGTGAGGCAGGACAGTAGCCTGACGTTCCCTACAGGTTTGTTGATATTCTCATTCCTTCAAACAAGGATCCGAACCGATTGAAGTTTATGGATACCATGACTTAAAATCCCCTTACCTTGACGATTAAAAGCCTCCCCAATTTAGAAAACAGTAATCCAATGGCTGGTATTGATAATATACTACCAACTACTGGACGCTCGGAGCTAACCAGAGCTAACACAGAACAGGATGGTAAAGCAAATATAATGACTTCCTTTCTGGGGTTTTCAAAATAAAAGTGCTACGTTTATAGCAGCGGAAAACGTTTATTTTGTACATTATCTAACGTTAACACGAACCTAAACTAACGTTACAACTAACCTAAAGTTAGTTTAGGTTCGTGTTAACGTTAGATAATGTACAAAATAAACATTTTCCGCTGCTATAAACATCGCACTTTTATTTTGAAAACCCCAGAAAGGAAGTCATTATATTTGCTTTACCATCCTGTTCTGTGTTAGCTCCGAGCGTCCAGTAGTTAGTAGTATATTATCAATACCAGCCATTGGATTAGTTTTCTAAATTGGGGAGGCTTTTAATCGTCACGGTAAGAGGATTTTAAGTCATGGTATCCATAAACTTCAATCGGTTCGGATCCTTTGAAGGAATGAGAATATCAACAAACCTGTAGGGAACGTCAGGCTACCGTCCTGCCTCACTTCCAGTGATGAAGCTAAGCTAACGGAGCGACTGCTCTCAAAGCTAAATGCACGCACAGAGACAAAAAAGGTATGCATCTTCTTGTCCAACTCCAGGGAAGATGTTAAATAAGCTAATTTCCCAAAATGTTGGAATTTTCCTTTAACATAACTAGATATCACACACAAATAATTGTGTCCTCTCTCGACGCAGATCAATCAAGTTCACTTTAGACACACTCGGCCCACCATCTAAAAGAGGCAGTGCAGTAATGCAGGTTGGAGGTGCAGTAATTGATTAATCTGATTGGAGTAATATCCTGGATGCTGACTACTTTTTCCCAGTTTGCCCTGAGTGGGAGGTTCGAAGGGTCAAAGTGGGTATCAAACAGGAGGGAAGACTGTCAAGTTTTAAACTGTGGATACCAAACAGAGAAGGTAAAGACGACTTTAAACTGTTAAACAGTAATCAAGAACTATTTTATTGCACTGTAAAAAATATATATTATATGTCTGCACTTTAGGTGCACTATTTTACTCTGTCTATTCTATCTTACACTTTTTATTATTGTCTATTTAAAACTGAATTAAACCATAAACAAGGCGGCCTGTTGATGTTAGATCCTAATGTGAAAAACTGATTTTATATGTCTGCACTTTATGTGCTCATTTTATGCCTGTCTTTTCTGTTGTGAAGCACTTTGAGCTGCAGTTTCTGTATGAAAGGTGCTATATACAAATAAAGTGTATTACTATTATTATTATTATTATTATTATTGTTAGTATACTACAGTACTATCCTGGATGCTGATTACTATACTACAGTACTATCCTGGATGCTGGCTACTATACTGTGGGGCGGCGTGGCTCAGGGGTAGAGCGGGTCGTCCAATGATCAAAGGGTTCGAATCCCGCTCAAGCCCATGTCCATCCCACTGCCGTTGTGTCCTTGGGCAAGACACTTAACCTACTTGCCTCGTATGAATGTGTATGCCTGTGAATGAATGTTGGTGGTGGTCGGAGGGGCCGTAGGCGATGATTATTCGCCACGCTTCCGTGAGTCTGCCTCAGGGCAGCTCTGGCTGCAATTGTAGCTTACCACCACCGGTATGACTGTGTATGAACGAATAATGGACTCTGTAAGCGCTCTGGGGTCTCTGGGGTGTCATGAAGAGCGCTATATAAATCCAATCCATTATTATTATTATTATTATACTACAGTACTATCCTGGATGTTGATTACTATACTACAGTACTATACTATATGCTGACTACTATACTACAGTACTATACTAGATGCTGACTACTATACTACAGTACTATCCTGGATGCTGACTACTATACTACAGTACTATACTGGATGCTGACTACTATACTACAGTACTATACTAGATGCTGACTACTATACTACAGTACTATACTAGATGCTGACTACTATACTACAGTACTATCCTGGATGCTGACTACTATACTACAGTACTATCCTGGATGCTGACTACTATACTACAGTACTATACTAGATGCTGACTACTATACTACAGTACTATCCTGGATGCTGATTACTATACTACAGTACTATACTAGATGCTGACTACTATACTACAGTACTATCCTGGATGCTGACTACTATACTACAGTACTATACTGGATGCTGACTACTATACTACAGTACTATACTATATGCTGACTACTATACTACAGTACTATCCTGGATGCTGATTACTATACTACAGTACTATACTAGATGCTGACTACTATACTACAGTACTATCCTGGATGCTGACTACTATACTACAGTACTATCCTGGATGCTGATTACTATACTACAGTACTATACTGGATGCTGACTACTATACTACAGTACTATCCTAGATGCTGACTACTATACTACAGTACTATCCTAGATGCTGACTACTATACTACAGTACTATACTAGATGCTGACTACTATACTACAGTACTATCCTGGATGCTGATTACTATACTACAGTACTATACTGGATGCTGATTACTTTACTACAGTACTATCCTGGATGCTGATTACTATACTACAGTACTATCCTGGATGCTGATTACTATACTACAGTACTATACTAGATGCTGACTACTATACTACAGTACTATCCTGGATGCTGATTACTATACTACAGTACTATACTAGATGCTGACTACTATACTACAGTACTATCCTGGATGCTGATTACTATACTACAGTACTATACTGGATGCTGACTACTATACTACAGTACTATCCTAGATGCTGACTACTATACTACAGTACTATACTGGATGCTGATTACTTTACTACAGTACTATCCTGGATGCTGATTACTATACTACAGTACTATCCTGGATGCTGATTACTATACTACAGTACTATCCTAGATGCTGACTACTATACTACAGTACTATACTGGATGCTGACTACTATACTACAGTACTATCCTAGATGCTGACTACTATACTACAGTACTATACTGGATGCTGATTACTATACTACAGTACTATCCTAGATGCTGACTACTATACTACAGTACTATACTGGATGCTGACTACTATACTACAGTACTATACTGGATGCTGACTACTATACTACAGTACTATCCTAGATGCTGACTACTATACTACAGTACTATACTGGATGCTGATTACTATACTACAGTACTATCCTAGATGCTGACTACTATACTACAGTACTATACTGGATGCTGACTACTATACTACAGTACTATACTGGATGCTGACTACTATACTACAGTACTATACTGGATGCTGACTACTATACTACAGTACTATACTGGATGCTGACTACTATACTACAGTACTATCCTGGATGCTGACTACTATACTACAGTACTATACTAGATGCTGATTACTATACTACAGTACTATCCTGGATGCTGATTACTATACTACAGTACTATCCTGGATGCTGACTACTATACTACAGTACTATACTAGATGCTGACTACTATACTACAGTACTATCCTGGATGCTGACTACTATACTACAGTACTATACTAGATGCTGATTACTATACTACAGTACTATCCTGGATGCTGATTACTATACTACAGTACTATACTATATGCTGATTACTATACTACAGTACTATACTAGATGCTGATTACTATACTACAGTACTATCCTGGATGCTGATTACTATACTACAGTACTATACTAGATGCTGATTACTATACTACAGTACTATACTAGATGCTGATTACTATACTACAGTACTATCCTGGATGCTGACTACTATACTACAGTACTATCCTAGATGCTGATTACTATACTACAGTACTATCCTGGATGCTGATTACTATACTACAGTACTATCCTGGATGCTGACTACTATACTACAGTACTATCCTGGATGCTGACTAGTATGTTAGGACAGCCAAAACTCATTGTCGACTAAAAACACATTGCTTCAATCAATATCTGAAATGGAGAGAAAAAAACAAAGAAAAAAAAACATTCTACTGTCTTCTACTATCATGCACTTTTCCACTAAATCTTCCTTGCCTATATTAGTAGATACTATACTAACATGTCTCTACTACTATGCACTCAACACTGAAGCACCCACGTTTAACGACTGTTTGATGAACATTGTAACTCAGCTGAAAGAGTTGTACCCTTCCTGCTGACTTGTCGTACAGAACTTGTAAGTCGCTTTGGATAAAAGCGTCAGCTAAATGACTAAATGTAAATGTATGCTACAGTCCTCGGGACACTTGCTCCCCCTCTGCTACTACACTGCTAATCCTGGATTAAAATGCCCAAACAGACCTAGAAAAAGTTCATCACGATCAAGTTCCACAGGCATTCCTTGATCTTTTCAGCCGGTTTGTGATCGTCTTCACACTGCAGTGAAGATTCTGCAGGAATTCATGCATCTCCTGTAACCGTCTTGTGTTTCTCCAGACATGCACGGTGCGCGCAGGTGACAGAATGCTTACAGAAGTGCCAAGACGGTTACCATGACATTTGGTCAGGCGATTCTCCAGCTTTACATTCCACAGAACAACCACAGTGTCAGCGGTGGCTTCTCTCCTAGCTAGCTCTCTCAAACCTGGGTTATTTCACCCCTTGTTTTCTCCAGCTTGACATCTTTAAATCAAACATGGGTCAGCTTGTCCAATAACCCAGTATCAAGTCTTGTAGTGTGTGTGAGACTCTGGCCTTGGAGTGTGTGTGTGTGTGTAAGTGAGTGAGTGAGTGAGTGAGTGAGTGAGTGAGTGAGTGAGTGAGTGAGTGAGTGAGAGAGAGAGAGAGAGAGAGAGAGAGGGTGTACCTTTATGAAGTCTGTGAGTGTATTGTAGATGTGTGCTCCTTTGGGAAGGAAGAAGCAGCTGCCTGGACTGACGTCATTGAAGAAGAACAGTTCCTGGTCCTGCAGGTAAACAGTGGAAGGAAACAGGTCATCTTTAAAACCTATGCTTTTTTACTTTCAACTAATTCCATTGTATATCCCTTAGCCCCTTTCGTGACTGTGCACGCCAACAAGGTTTGGCCGAGTGAATACACAGTCACTTGCTCCTCAATGGGAAACCAACCTAGATTTACCATGAAGGACTGGTTCTAACTAGGGCTGACCTTCAAAGCTTTTTTTGGCAATCGAAGCTTCGGGGCAGAGCTTCGATTTAAATTCGAAGCTTCAACAAAAAAAAAGAAAAAGAAAAAACGTGTTTTTAAATGTGCTCTATAAATAAAGTGGATTGGATTAATTAATTAAGTAGCCCCTTTCGTGACTGTGACGCAGCCAACAAGGTTTCACTCGGCTGCCCTGCCTGGGTGCAGTGGGGCTGCTCTCACAGCCAACGACATGATATTACATAATTATGTTGCAACCTTCATCTATCAAGCAAACAATTATATAAATATTTATATGTAGTTGATAGAGACAAAGGCAGAATTCGACTTAATTAACACTTTAAGGACCAGCCACGTATCGTGTTTCGGTGCCATGCGTTGTGGACCAGAGGCACGTATATAGCCGTGGCAAGTTGTTATTGTTTTATTCCATATTAATAACCGGATCAAGATCCCCGATCGACTCTGCAGATCTACCCGCCTCTGTGGAATCGGCAACATGCAATACCAGCCAGATCCTCTTAGGGGCACCATCGCTCCCCTGCTCTTCATCTGCTACATTCTCCCCCTTGGTCACATCATCCGTAAATACCACCTCAACTTCCACTGCTAGGCTGACGACACCCAAATCTACATCAGTACACAATCCCCCCACAGCCCACCCCTCAGTCACATCGAATCCTGCATCACCGAACTCCAAACTTGGATGACTCACAACTTCCTCAAACTGAACAGTGACAAGACTGAACTTCTCATCATTGGCACCAAAACCACCCTCACCAGATCCGGACCCATCACACTCACCATCAACGACTCCACCATCACCCCCTCCCCCCTAGTCCGAAACCTTGGTGTCCTCCTTGACCCCACCCTCTCATTTGACCCCCACGTCCGCTCCATCGTAAAAATATCCTACTTTCACCTCCGCAACATTGCTAAAATCCGTCACTGGCTCTCCCCCCCTTGCTGCTGAATCCCTCATACACGCCTTCATCTCCTCCCGCCTGGACTACTGCAACTCCCTCCTCACTGGTATCACCTCCCGCTCCCTCCATAAACTGCAAATGGTCCAAAACTCAGCCGCCCGCCTCCTCACCAACACCCGGTCCCGCGAACACATCACTCCTGTCCTCCACTGGCTCCCGATCAAACACAGCATAAACTTTAAAACACTACTCCTCAGAGGCGGTTAGGTGGCCGAGCGGAGATTGCGTTCGTCACCAGCCCCGGAGCTGTGAGCTCGATTCGCCTGTTCGAATCCAGCTCACAGCTCCGGGGTTGTCACCAGCTTGGCTGGCCGTCTGCACTGATACAATTGGCTGTATCAGAGGGTGGGAGAAGCTGGCGGGGTGGGTCCGGGTCGTTGTAAACAGCGACTCCTACAGTTCGGTCGGGGCGCCTGCTAAGCGCGGATTGGACGTGAGGGGGATAGTGTGGTCCTCCCACACGCTACGCCCTCTCAATGAGAATCCGCGCTGCCAGGTGAAAAGAAGCGGTGATTGGCTGGACGTGTGTCGGAGGAAGCACGTGGTAGCCTCCACTCTCCCAGATGATCTGACTGTGGGGGGTAAGTGCGCAGCGATCAGGAAGGGACTGGGAATTGGCATACGACTAACATTGGGATGGGAGAAAATCGGAGGAAAAATGGAGGGGGAAAAAGACCAATAAAAAAAAAGAAAAAACACTACTCCTCACCTTCAAAGCCCTCCACAGCCTGGCCCCCCCCTACCTGACTGATCTCCTTCTTCCCTACCGCCCCACCCGTTCCCTCCGGTCCTCCTCCACTGCCTCCCTCACTGTCCCGACATCCAAGCTTAAAACCTTTGGAGATCGGGCCTTCTCTCGTACTGCACCCCGACTCTGGAACTCCCTCCCCCAGTCCATCAGAGACTCCCCTACACTCTCCACCTTCAAAGCTCGCCTCAAAACCCACCTGTTCTCCCTTGCCTTCAACCCCCCCCACCCATAACCCCCCCCCCCCCCCCGCCTCCAACCTGATTGATGTCTGTCTCCAGTCTTTTTTGTGCCATCAGGCTGTCTCCCCTGTTCCTCCCATGGTCTCATGTTCCTTTTGTTTTTGTTTCTTTGTCGTTTCTTTGTTTTTGTTTCTTTGTTTGTACTCTTGCTCCCGACTATTGTCAGCGACTTCGGGTTATTGAGAAGCGCTATATAAATTAAATTAATTATTACTATTATTATTGTGGGCGAAGGAATTTTTATTTTGTACCCTCCAACGGAGTATCATATTACTCTGCTCACAAACAAACAGCATGCACCGTGTATCACGTTTCGAAGCGGAGATTTCACCATGGAATAAGGGGATTTATCATCAACCAATGGACATATCGATCTACCAGATGCCGATCGATAACGGGGAAATGCTGCCGGGTATCACACGGGCTGACGGTAAGACATTTATCACCTAATTTATAGCCGGATCGGAGCTTGCAAGCAATCGATCTGTGAATGTGGCTACTTACACGGACACTCTATTGGTAAGCAATAATACTAATCGACGTCCCCCGCCGCCCCCCTTTCATCCATAGATGCTCTGGGATAGTCCGGATCATAAGCAGTTTATGTTATTTCATTAGCATATATACAACAGAAATGCCGTTGAATATAACGTTAGTAGCCTTTAGCTCTATAACTAGCTTTCCAGAAAATAGATACGAAATCTCTGATAAAGCTTATATTCACGGGTTCAGAAAGAAACATGCAACATATATGGCAATAACACATCTAATTAATGAAATATACAAAGCTAAAGACAGAAAGGAAAACACTATAGGTATTTTTTTAGACTTATCAAAGGCATTTGATACAGTCAATCACAATATCCTCCTGCAGAAGCTCTCACATCTTGGAATAAAAAACAATGCACTGCTATGGTTCACCAGTTACCTTAAAGATAGACATCAGTCTGTATCCTATAATGGGATAAATTCTCCTTTTCTTCCTTTACTTTGCGGTCTGCCCCAAGGTTCAATTATTGGGCCTTTGTTATTTTTGTTATATATCAATGACCTCCCTAACGTCTCAGACAGGCTGTCGAAAATTTTATTTGCAGATGACACGAGTGTATTCTATTCACATAAAGATCCTGATACCATCATTAGGGTCATAAATGAAGAACTTAACAAACTATCAATTTGGTTTAAATGCAACAAATTATCACTAAACATTACAAAAACGAATTTTTTTTTTTTTTGTCTCAAATCTGTGATTTTTAACTCCTCATCTAAAGTAGTGATCAATGACATCCCCATAGCTAGGGTGTGTTTTACACGATTCCTTGGTGTTCTGCTTGATGAATCCCTATCATGGAAACCTCATATCACAGCCATAACTACAAAAATGGCCAAGAGTATTGGTATTCTTGGAAAAACACGTCACTTGCTGAGCACCGAGGTTGCCACAATGTTATATTACTCTATGGTTTACCCATATATCAATTACTGTAATTTAGTTTGGGGTAGTACTCATCAGACCAAACTTGAGCCCATATACCGTCTGCAGAAACGAGCTCTAAAAATAATCAGCTGTGTTCAACGAAGTCATTCTTCTCAGCCTCTATTCCATAAGTTAGGTATACTCAGTGTTTATCAAGTGAATCATCTTCAGACTGGTTTATTTGTGCATAGTTCTTTAAACAGAGCCCTTCCCCCTTTTTTTCATGACATGTTTGCCCACAATCACCAAATTCATAATTACCCCACACGTAGTTCCTGTTTGCTTAGACCACCCTTTTCCCGCACTTCCCAATCTCAGTTTTGTTTGCTCTACCGAGGGTCAAAGTTGTGGAACTCTTTGCCTCCACATATTTTGGAATTTTCTTTTCTGAAATTCAAAAGAACACTGAAATCTCATCTCCTAGATCACCAATACTTCCCATATGGACTTCCTTTACAAACTGTGGTCTGATGGCTTGTTGTATTTTGTTATTGCATTTTCGTTTTATTATATATTCTTCCTGTCATTAATTGTTTTCTCTACCAGAAATCGTATGGCATGGGTGCCTGCTTCGGTGTCTATGTAGGCCTGTTTGTGTGTGTTTGTTTGTTTGGGGGGGGGGGGGGGGGGGGATTTTATATTTCATCTTGATATAATGTAATTTTGCTTCCTGGTGAATGCCACATGCAAGCCCCTTGAGGGTTTTTAGGCAATTCTCCTACACATCCCTTGTGGATTATATTGTATTATATACATTTACATATACATTTAGTCATTTAGCTGACGCTTTTATCCAAAGCGACTTACAAGTTCTGTGCGACAAGACAGCAAGAAGGGTATAACTCTATCAGCTGAGTAACAATGTTCATCAAAGTGTTGCGTGTTACAGTGTAGGTTCGTTTATTAGGACAAGTGCATGACATTAAGGTTAGTCGGGGTTAGATTTTTTTTTTTTTTTTATCATTTCAGATAATGGTTGAAGAAGTGAGTAATATAATTGTTTTTATATGTGTAAATAAACAAACAAACAAACAAACAAACAACCTACCGATGGATTTTTTTCTCTTTAAGCCATTCTGAAGGGACGGTTTATGCACTCAATTGACAATGAGAATGGACAGAAAGCAACACTATAAAGTATAGATATAGCTGTTAGAAAACCCACATGTTTGTTTACATTCCCCGGCCCTCTAGCCACTAATTAGACTAAGCCCATCGGTCGTCAAAGTGTTAAGCACGTTTTATTAAGACATATTTTTATATGGGTCGGGACACTTTAAAAAAGCAGCACAATGAACACAAATCTGTCCGACATAGTCTTAAATAACAAACGGCATTGCTTCGCTTCTTCGTCAACATGTCTGCTGCACATGTCCTTGTTGTTTTCAACACAGATAATCTCCACGTGCTTGTTGTAGAGAGGTGGAGTCGAGGCGCCGCTTACTTTGGTTTCATTGGAATGGAGGCGGGAAGGCGCCGCTTACTTTCGTTTCATTGGAATGGAGGCGCAAGATTTTGGAGGCAAACAAATAAAATATATATATATATATATTAAAAAAAATTAATTCTTTTTATTATAATTCCTTTCTTAAACTTCGATTATTTTTTTTTTTTTTTAAACTTTGACCAGTCACCTGGTTCTTTTAGCGTTTATCGCTTTTTCTTCTCATTCATACTTGGTCAAGTTCGACCGACAGAAGTAGGCTGAAAGGGTTCAGATGGGGGGGTAGACACTCTGGGAAAGGCACGGCTGCCGTCCGGGATTCGAACGCGCTCAGCCCCAGATCCGCGCGAGCGCGGTTGTCCACAGCGCTGAAATAGCACTCGCGGTACGTGGTGAGCTACTGGAGCTCCCCTACTTCGATTATTTTTCATGTTCGAAGCTTGTGCCATCGAACGAAGCTTCGAAGTATTTAAGACAGCCCTAGGTCTAACCGAACCGTTCGTTATACAAGTATCACAGATGTTGACTCTGACCCTAGCCCAATCTTCGATCATGCCTCGTGTGTACCTACATTTTCCTTCCAGCCATTTACATCTAGTGAAACTCTCAATATCTTGCAATCCATAGACCCTAAGTGTTCTACTGGTGTGGACAATTTAGACTATTTTTTTTTATAAAACTGGCAGCCCCTGTCATTTGTGAGCGATTGTCACACATCTTTAACCTTTCTATTGCATCTGGCATAGTCCCGCAAGTGTGGAAATCTGCCAAGGTGCTCCCCTTGCATAAAGGGGGGGATAGGGATAAGATGGATAACTATCGTCCTATCTCCAAACTATCATGCCTAGCCAAAGCACTGGAGACCTTGGTAAACAACCAATTAAAAACCTTTTTCTCAAGTTGCTCAGTGCTAAGTACTCACCAATCAGGTTTCAGAGCAAATCATAGTACTATTACAGCTGTTACTTTGGTCACTAATGACATTATTTCAGCCCTGGACAATGGGAAGCATTGTGCAGTTCTCTTTGTAGACCTCTCAAAGGCGTTTGATACAGTAGAAGACCATCACTTGCTTTTGAATAGTCTAGCTAGCATTGGCCTTGATAAAGCCGCTTGTGCTTGGTTTCAGGACTATTTATCTTCAAGGTGTCAATCTGTGAATTCAGGTAACTTTCAATCTGATTTCCTGCCATTGTCTAAGGGTGTACCACAGGGTTCGGTATTGGGGCCGGTCCTCTTTACAATCTATATTAATGATATTGTTTCTAGTCTTTCAGCACTAGCAGGTTGTCAGGCTCATCTTTATGCGGATGATACAGTTGTCTACTGCATTGCGGATACTGTTCAGGAAGCTATTGTGAACCTGCAGCTTGCGTTTGACACTCTCCAAAATGCTCTAGCTAAGCTCAAGTTAGTGCTTAATGCTAGTAAAACCAAGTCTATGATGTTTTCTAGAGCCAGGGTTATAGATTATGACATGCTACACCTAACAACAGCAAATGGTTTGTATATTGAAAGAGTTAGTGAGTATAAATATCTTGGTATATGGCTGGATGATAAACTTTCTTTTAAATTCCATATAGATAACCTAGCTACAAAATTACGGCAAAAGATTGGTTTCTTGTACCGTAACCGCGCTAGTTTTCCTATGTTCTGTAGGAAAAGAATTATACAGGCTGTTTTTTTGTCAATATTGGACTATGGTGATGTCATTTACAGGCATGCGTCTGCGTCTACATTAAGGCCTTTGGATTCTGCCTACCACTCCGCCCTAAGATTTATTACGGGTGACAAATATGATACTCACCATTGTCTTTTGTATGAGAGGGTAGGCTGGCCATCTCTCTCGTTGCGACGTAGTTATCATGGGTATCTTTTTATCTACAAAGCAATTATTGGCAACCTTCCACCTTATATTACATCTTTGTTGGTCTGGAGTGCTGTCACCTACCAAACTCGTTCGAATGATCGGCTTGTGCTCAGGGTGCCTCGAGTTCGGTCTGAGCTTGGAAAATCTGCCTTCTCCTACGATGCTCCATACACATGGAATACCCTGCAAAAGACTCTAAAGCTCGGAACATTCCCGTCATTCATGGAGTTTAAAGGCATTGCACTTGACCTATGTACTGAATCATGTAATTGTTTTTAATCCATCATTGTAGTAATTGTAATTCATTGTAATTATTAACTGTTATGATATTTGTGTCCTTTGTTAACTCGTCATCACTGTAAATGAGGGAAACCTCAGTGCTTTCACGAGTATAAATAAAGGTTTGAAATGAAAAAAAAAAACATTTCAAAGGTACTCACAGTTGCACGAGGGTTTCGAACAGAGAAACGCTAGGGTTTGAAAGCTCGGCGTTGCTAATAAACATTTTAAATTTTTTTTATAAACTGGTCAACACAGCTTTATTTCCGGCATTGGGTGCCTGATACGCATGCGCTGTGATCACAGCGCAGGCGCACCAGGCAGCCAAATACGGAAATAACGCCGTTTTGAGCAGTGTTGACCAGTTTATAAAAATTATTTAAAATGTTTATTAGCAACGCCGAGCTTTCAAACCCTAGCGTTTCTCTGTTCGAAACCCTCGTGCAACTGTGAGTACCTTTGAAATGTCTCTGTGATACTTGTATAACGAACGGTTCGGTTAGAACCAGTCCTTCATGGTAAATCTAAGTTGGTTTCCCATTGAGGAGCAAGTGACTGTGTATTCACTCGGCCAAACCTTGTTGGCGTGCCGTGCACAGTCACGAAAGGGGCTATATATCCCTCTCTCAGTCCATGGTTCATCTTACCTTACCGATGAGTCTGTGGTCCCTGCGCCGGGCCTCCTCCCGCCCCCTCTGCCACTCCTCCCGGTCCCTCTCGGCAGGAAAGGCCACGCCCAGTAGACGCATCACACCTGACAACTCTGGCTGATTGGCAAGTGCCACAGGAGTCACCTGGAATGCGGGAGAGATGGAAAGAGGGGGAACGGAGCGGGTGGCAACAGAGAGGAATAAGAGAAGACATCAGAAAGAAAGGGGGGAGAGGACAAGAGGGGAAGGGAGGATGAGGTGAGGAATCAGACGAGAGAGGGAGGATGAGCCAGGGAGTGTGTGACTGATGGAAGTGTGTTCATTGGAGCCTGGAACAGGAAGTCTGACAAACACAACATCCTGCGGCTCACATTGTTTCCAGCCTCCCTGCCATGGAATCACAACATCTGCTCAATGTCCCCCTGTCCTGTATCCAACCAGCAGCGGGGAGGGAATATATACATGCGGTGGGGAGGAGACTGTCTATTAGGAGGTGGTGGGGGTTTTGGGCATTTACGGTGGCCAGTTTAGAATTGCAGCCTCCCGTAGGTGCTCTTTAAGAGCGGTTTTGAATGTGGGTAGGGATTCACATTCCTTTACAGCTTTGGGTAGGGCGTTCCACATTGATGTGGCATAATTGCGAAATGTGTTTAGTCCCTTGTTTGAGCCGAATCTGGGTTTAACATGATTTGTTGAGCTTCCTCTGGTGTAGTGGTTGTGGTATTCACTGACCTTTGGGAAGTATTTTGACATGTACATGGGTACCTTAGTTGTATAGTGTATCTTGTAGACCAGGCCCATTGCAAGTTGCTGTACTCTGTCGTCTACTCTAAGCCATCCTAGGTTGTCAAAGTGGGCAGGGGTGAGGTGGGTTCTGGGGGTAAGGTCAAGTAGTAGTCTGACCAGCTTGTGATGTTTGTAATCTTGTTTTAAGCGCCTTTGAGGTGCTTTGGTACCATGAGGTGCACGCATAGTCGTAGTACCCTTGAATGAGTGCTCCTGCCAGAGTCTTCAGGGTATTCTTGTTTACCAGAGAGGAGATCCGGTACAAGAATCTAGTTCGTTGGTTGACTTTTTTTATTACATTGGATGCCATTTTGTCACAGGAAAGATTTGCCTCTAGGATGGAACCCAGGTAGGTAATTTCGTCTTTCCTTGTGACAATATTGTCACCCACTGTAACTGAGAAGCCGTCGGTCTTGCTGAGTTTGTTATTTGAACCGAAGAGAATGGACTCTGTTTTGCCCAGGTGTAATGATAGTTTGTTATCAGCGAGCCATATGCAGATTTTGCCTAGTTCCGAGCTGAGGGTTTTTTCAACCTGCAACTTGTTCTTGTCAGAGACCAGCAGGGCTGAGTCGTCCGCAAACAGGAACAAGTTGCAGTCACAGACTGACGACATGTCATTTGCATAAATTAGGAAGAGTAGCGGTCCTAGTATGCTTCCTTGTGGAACACCACAGCTCACTGTGAGGGGGGGGGGGATAGAGTACCGTTTACCTCTACCATCTGTTCTCTCCCCTCCAGGTAGGATTGCATCCAGCTCACTGATAAACTATCAAAACCAATTGCTTTTAGCTTGTCAATCAGAATGGAGTGATTGACAGTGTCGAAGGCCTTTTGTAGGTCCAGCATGACCATGACGCAGTATTTGCCCGCGTCCACCTCTTGTTTGATGTGGTCGTTCAAATAGAGGAGGCATGTGTCAGTGGAGTGGGACGTTCTGAAGCCAGATTGGAATTCGTAGATTTGATTTTTTTCCGCTAGGTACTTTTCTACCTGTTCGTAGACTATTTTATCCATGACTTTCGAGATGGAGGTAAGAATAGAAACAGGGCGGTAGTTGCCTGGGTCTAATTTGCTGCCCTTTTTGTGCAGACGGGTCACTCTCGCAATTTTGAAGTCCTTGGGGACGTGTCCCTGTTTTATGGAGAGGTTTATTATGTGTGTGATGACTGGGGTGATGGCGGCTGCTGAGTCTCTGAGGAATTTGGAGGGGATGTTGTCATGGCCAGTGGCCTTGTTAGGTTGGAGGGCGCTCAGTTTGTTACCATTTCAAGTTTGAAGTCGTCCTTGCGGACCCCTAGGTTTTTGTAGTATGCTACTATGTGTTCTACCCCATAATGCCCTGAGTGGGAGGGTAGTTTGTTTACCAGTGTTGTGGCTATGTTTGTGAAGAAGATGTTTAAGTAATTGGCTACATCCAGCTTGTCTGTGATGAGCGTGTTGTCCGTCTTTATGTTTATGTTTGAGAATCTGGTTTTAAGTTTTTTACTGCAGCCTAGTTGATTATTGAGTAAGGGGAGATCCCCCTTCTTGGATGGATTTTAAATACCCATTCTGCCAAAACGGCAGAGTAAGAATACAAACAACCCCTGGACTTTCAGAGACGAAAACAATGAGACGGTGAAACCAGCCGAGGTCTGATGAGGAGCTGTGTGTGTTCAGTAAAGTATCCTCCTTGTTGTTGGTGTCATGGAGAATAGGAAGTGTGAGAGGAAAGAAAAACCACAAGCTGAAGTGAAAGCACAAAGAGGCAAACAACATGATTTATAAATACATTATGAACAGATGTTGCATGAACGCTCGTGACCCTTTATTTAGTTTCCTTCCCCTTTTGTCCTTGAATGTGATTTAGCTGTTTTTGTTCCATAACCAGGGCAACTTTGGAAGAGAGACCTCGGTTAACCGTCTGTAGTGTGGTAGTGAAAAGGTAAACCTTCTGTAGAGTGGTAGGGAAAGGGTTAACATTCTGCAGTGTGGTAGTGAAAGCGTTAACTCTTTGTAGTGTGGTAGTGAAAGTGTTAACCTTCTGCAGTGTGGTAGTGAAAGTGTTAACCCTGTGCAGTAGTGAAAGGGTTAACTGGAACAATAAAAGAACATCTCTCTCTCACTCACACACACATACCTGGAGCATGTTGAAGACCCTGAGGAGGCCAGTGTGAGGGAGGAGGGGGCCGTGACAGACCCCCACGCTGTCTCCACACCTGAGACACAGATGGAGAGGAAGCAGGTTCACACACATGTTCCACAGTAGTCATGTTGACGTGGCACAGTAGGGAAACGCAGGTCTAACCAATTACATTCATACGGGTTCCGTTCCATTTAGGTTTGTCGGAGTGGTTCCAGGGAGCAAGCGTGCACAGTAGCCTGTTCCTAGTGTCGCTGTTAGGAGTGTTAGTTCAAACTTAGTTAAGTTTGAGTTAGTTAAGTTTAGCCTGACCTGAGGCGGCTGAGTGGTGCAGTGGGCAAGGCGCTCGCCACTAACGCAGGAGACGCTGGTATCGAGCCCAGCTCTCGGCGTTGCTACCGGCTTGGCCGGCCGTCATACTAACACAATTGGCAAGTGTTAGAGGGTGGGAAAGCCGGTGGGTGGGGATTGGACGTTGTGGACAGCGACTCCTACAGGTCGGTTGGGTGACGCCGGTGCGGCGGAAACAGGAAGTAGCGGGGGCAGCGTGAGCCTCCCACGCGTTACTCCTCGCCACAGAGAGTTCGAGCTGCTGCGGTGAAAAGATGCGACAGGCTGCCTCCTCGTGTACCGGAGGGGACACGTGATGCAAGGCTTCTATCCTCACTACAACCGACCAGTGGGAGGCATAGTCTAGCAACGGAAGACAGGGGAGGGAAGAATTGGAAATACGAAATTGGGAAAGGAGAAAAATAGTAAATGGGGAGAAAAAGTGGATAAAAAAAAAAGTTTAGCCTGACATGGACAACTCACATAGACACTGTGGTAAAAAAGGCGAAACAGCACCTCTACCACCTGAGACAATTAAGGAAGTTCAGAGTATCAGGGAAGATACTCCACTCCTTCTATTCCGGGGCTGTCGAGAGCATCCTGACTGGGAACATCACTGCCTAGTTTGGAAACAGCATGGCCCAGGACAGGAAGGCCCTACAGAGTGGTGCGCTCAGCAGAGCGTACTACATGTATTGCACTACCACCCCTGCAGGACTTATATAACAGGAGGTACAAATCCAGAGCCTGCAGAATAATGAAAGACCCTCACCACCCCAACAACAGCCTGTTCAAGCTGCTGCGGTCAGGCTAGAGCCTCCGCAAGAACAGAGAGACCTCAGGCCATCAGAAAACTGATCTATCCACACACAAGCACACATGAACGCACACAACACACATGCTGCACTCGCTCACACTAAGGCGGTCCCCGAAGCCTGTTTTTTTTAATATCCTCAAACTAAATCCTCAATTTGAATAAAGTGATTAAGCTGATTAAATTAGTCTTTAATTTTTTTATTAAATCAACTTTCCAGCCCCAGCCCAGGGAGAAGCCCCAGCCCAACGAAATCAATTAAATCAACTTGCTTTAATGAATATAACTCATTATTTTTTTTAATTATCTTTTTCCTCCTTCTTTTTCCGATTTTCTCCCATCCGAATGTTAGTCGTTATGCCAATTCCCAATCCCCTTCCTGGTCGTTGCGCACTCTACCCACTACCGTCGGTCCGGGAGGGCGGAGACTATCACATGCTTCCTCCGACACATGTGTAGCCAGCCCACCGCTTCTTTTCACCTGGCAGCGCAGACTCTCACTGGGGGAGTGTAACGTGTGGAAGGTCACACTACCTCCTTCCCTTGCTGTGCAGGCGCCCCGACCGAACTGTAGGAGTCGCTGTTTACAATGACCAGGACCCACCCTCGCCGGGTTTCCCACCCGCTAACACTACCAATTGTATTAGTGTGGACAGTCGGCCAACCCGGAAGCACCACAGCTGGATTCGATCCCACTGTCTCTGTGGTGGTAGACAGACGCTTAGTCCGCTGCGCTACCGCGGCCGCCCGTACTCAGTGTAGCCTAATCTTTATCTGCAACTGTGAAGAAAAACCCCATTGGTTTAAACAGAATGAATAGAATTTTTTTTTTCTTTATCTTTTTTTTGTAATTTTATAAAAAATTAAAAATTCAAATGTTGATTTAGAATTTGAATGCCTAAGTAGCGAACGAAGGTTCGAACATTCCGGCTCAGCCCTAGCTCACACCATAGGTCACTTTAAAGACACAAGAAAAGGACACTTTAAAGGAATGGAAAAAAGGACACTTTAAGAAAATTACTTGTTTGATTATTGCATAGTAATAGCAAGTATAGCATAGGGACATAGAAGTAAAACTGTATATTGTATAGTAGTGTACATAGGACCCAGTGCCTTTAAGTCGTAGCTCAACATTGTATTGCAATTATCTCAGGATGTATTAACATGTCTATTTTATCATGTCTATTCTACTTATTTTATTACTATTTACTATTATTTACAATTGTATTCTTGCACAATCGAAGCGGGCATGGCCAACCACATTTCACTGTATGCCCTGGTATGCATGTGATAAATAAACCTCTTGAATTTTGAAATAACATAAATTATTACCAGGTTGTGATTCACGCATTAATAAAACGAAGGCGGTTGCACAGTGGAGATAAGTTACAACATAACTCTAAGTAACAACTAAATAGTTACACATGCCCTAGGGTAGGTGATAAGTTACAACATAACTCTAAGTAACAACTAAATAGTTACACATGCCCTAGGGTAGGTGATAAGTTACAACATAACTATAAGTAACAACTAAATAGTTACACATGCCCCCAACATAAAATGTCACATAATTATCCTCACTAATGGTAAAACTGCAGTTTTCCTAGCACACAGCATCCTTTTAATTGCATGCCATTTTGCAACACAGAAATTTAGTAGAGACCTAATTTATTGATATGATATTCCAATATCGATCTAGCTATTGATCGATCTTGCCAGCCAGCAAGCTAGTGTGCACAGTAACCATGACGAAGATGACCGTTTCCCCATCTTTGAATGGTAGATTGTCCAACTTTCGTTAGTTTTGACTTTACGTCCAAACTAGTTGGGTTATTACTAGGGATTTCCGATATTATCGGCCTACCGATATTATCGGCCGATAGGCATTAAAATGTGATATCGGTTGATATCGGTATCGGAAATTAAGAGTTGGACAATATCAGTATATTGGTATCGGTAAAAAAGCCAATATCGAGCATCCCTAGTTATTACTTATTAGGTAATCACGGTGCAAGCAATTTTTCTAGCTGATTTAGTTATAAACTAACTAGTAGTTACTAAACCTGTAGTGTCAACTTTACACCCTAACTTAGGAGAGGACTTACTGTATACAGGGTTCCCACAGACATTGCAAAATGAAATTCAAGGACTTTTAAGTACTTTTCCAATCACTATTTTACATTTTTAAGGATGTCACTCGAAGGATACAATTCACTTTTAAATGCAGTTTTGTTAAGCATCTTCTTGGCCTGCTTGCCAGCTAGAGCATCACACACAAAGAAATTAGGAAAAGCAGTTGGAGCATGCGAGACAGCGACTAGTCAGATATTATTAAAACAGAACGAAAAAAAAGCGATTTCTTGATTCAGAACAATTTGATCATGGATGAACAAAACATTCAATGGTTGATTTGAATTTCAAGGACTTTAATTTTTTTTGCTGTTTTCAGGGAATTCCAGGCCTAGACTTTTTATTTAACTTTTTTAAATCAAGCACTTCAAGGACCTTGTGCGAACCCTGCTTATACATAACTGGTGCAGCCCAGCGCAGAGCCCTGGCACTGAACATCCTGAATCAATGATAACTGTAACTGAGGGGTACAATTCCCTGACTGTATGGTTAGATATGATACTTACTACCACTACCTCTTGTACTTTAGACTCTGGCCACCCAGTACTAGGTATGAATATGTTGAACACTCCCACCTGATAAACGGATCCAACACAAATGTACCAAATCGAAAGTTTGAGTTTTAATACATAGCAAAAGGTATGTACAACGATCACTTAATTACATTTATGATTTGAAATAGTATGCACTTTTATGGCAAATGAGTATTCGTAGGTAGATCAATATCGAATGTCCAATCTCTGATTGCGCAGGAAGCAAATATACAACCTGGAATATTTAGGGAACAATAGCAATGATACTTGAATGATTATATAGCTGGATACACTAGGGGAAGGTTCCGACTGCTTGTAGGACAGCTGGAGGGGGGGGGTTAGAGAGTCACTGGCTGGATCCCGTCTGGCCGAGGGTATCTTGGGAGAGTCCACAGTCGTGCGACCCGGTGCCCAACGATCCTCGATCCACAGATGAATGCAGCTGGACCCTCTGTGGCCGGCGTCCTCCGGTCCACGACGGAGAGACGTGAGGCGACCTCACTGTGCAGAGCGCCGTCTCACCTGTCGTCCTCTCCGGGGGGGGTATTTCCAACACACCGCAATGTTGGCCTTTATCCATAGAATAATCAAAGTACTCAAAGCATAATCCAAGCCGGGGAAGGCTAGCCGTCGTCGGTAGAATAATCCAATATACAGGTCCACTCGCTCTTTGGCCTGGAGCTCCTCGGGTGCAGCTTCACGTGGGGTCAACCACCCTGGATAAGCGTCCAGCTGATGCCCGAAACGATGGGGGTGCTGATTACTATAGAACTCTTACCGCACGAGGCACTATATATGAATAGACTATTATTAGCTTAATAGAATACGTCCAACTCGACGATATAGTGCCAAATATGACTATTCAAATATTAATATACACGATGTCTCAATGCCGATACTGGGCCGAATTGGCCTTACTGCCCACACGTGGTTCGCGGGGAGGCTTTTGCGTCTGTCACTCTGTTGGAGGGTAAGGAACTGGACTAAAAGAAAGCTCTACTTTAATAGCGCAGTATATATACGCACTATGAACAAATAGTACCATTAGTGGTGCGGTAGACATATTCCTACGCGGAACTAGGACTTGTCCATACATGTTGAGCGGTACGATTGAACCTGGTCTGAGGGGTATGGCGACCTGGCACCAAGGTCTCGTCCAATGGTAGAATGGAGACTATTATGGGATGTTCAGTAGACTAGAAGGGATATTCAATGCATATTGTACAAGGAATATACAAGGGACATCAGGGGATATACAAATACAATTAAATACATATATATAAATAAATATATATATTCGGTTTAATCCGATCCTTCAGAACAGCCGCCCCCTAATTGGTCCCAACCTAATTAGTTAAGCAGAGACAGATTAACCGCACTGTCTACCACTCAAGGGTTCGCTGTAAGGGTCAGTCAACTCACAAAGTCAAAGGGTCATGGTCATCATCGATTGTGTCTGGGAGTCGGGGCAGTTCTATGAGCCTCGCCACAGGACGGGTGTAAATGCGCCCCTGGACGAGTACTTCAGCTGCTCGGACCTTGCCATCGGCACCGGTGATCACTTTGCTTACGCGGCCAGCCGGCCACATAGCTCTGGGTAGTGACTGGTCAATAATCATGACGACTGTTCCTTCCGTCAAATTGTCTCTCTCTTTTACCCACTTCTGGCGGGTCTGTAGAGACGGTAGGTAGTGCAGTAGGAAACTGCTCCAAAACTTGTCGGCTAATACTTGGCTGTACCTCCACATTCGTCGGCCGTTCGCTTCTTCAGGCCGGTACATTGTCTGGGGTAACGTGGGATCTAGCCGCCCCATCAGGAGGGTGTTGGGGGTGACTGGGTCGACATCTGCTACATCACTGGAGACGTAACCGAGGGGCTTTGAGTTCAATACTCCCTCAATCTCCGGGAGGACTGTCATTAGGACTTCTTCCGCCACAGTCTGGGCCCCAAGTACTGCGTACAGGGCTGTCTTTATAGAACGTACTTCTCGTTCCCAAGTTCCACCGAAGTGGGGTGCGTTTGGGGGGTTGAATTGGAAGTCAATCTGGGCTGGAGCGAGGTGGGTCTTAAGTTCTGGGCCCATAGCTTGGAAGCTCTCCCTCAGCTCTCTTTCTCCGCCTTTGAAGTTTGTCCCGTGATCGGACAATAATGTAGACGGTTTTCCTTTCCGTGATGTGAATCTTCGGAAGGCCATAAGAAATGAGTCTGTGCTCATGGTCGGAAGGAGCTCGATATGTATCGCTCTGGTGGTCATGCATTTGAATACAATACCCCACCGCTTCTCGGTGCCTCTTCCTTTCTTTATGTGCAGCGGGCCAAAACAGTCCATGCCTGTTGAGTGGAATGGCTTGTCGCCGAGTCGGAGGCGACATGGAGGTAGGTCAGCCATCCGTGGTATGCTGGGCTGCGCGCGCCACTTT
Organism: Notolepis coatsorum; assembly: GCF_963971535.1. Taxonomy (NCBI): domain Eukaryota; kingdom Metazoa; phylum Chordata; class Actinopteri; order Aulopiformes; family Paralepididae; genus Notolepis; species Notolepis coatsorum. The sequence goes on from NC_140183.1 coordinate 86,206,253, forward strand.
CGGCAGTCTAGACAGGTTCGCTGGAAGCGTCGCACCGCCTCTCTTCCTTGAAGTATCCAGTAACGACGTCTGATCTCCGCGAAGACTCTCTCTGCTCCTGCGTGGTGTACATCCTCGTCGTATTTCTTTATAATCAGCTCTGTGACCTTGTGTCGGCTGTTCAATACGATCGGGTACTTAATGTCATCCGGTAAATTGGGGGCTCTCCGCAGGCGACCACCCACTCTGATGAGGGTATGTGTGTCACTCTCGGGGGCCAGATGAATCAATCTGCCGTCTGATGGGACGGGCTTTCCTCCCTGTAGACAGTCTAGTTCATCGGGGAACGAGTCTCTCTGGGCTCGTTGCAGTAGAAGCAGTTCTGCTTCCTCGTAGTCAGCTGCTGACATATCAGCGGGGGACTGAATCTCTGGGTGGTGCCGCAGGAATGTCCGTTGCTGCGCACTCTCTATGGTAATGCAATCGTCTATGTTGGGGTCTGCGGAGACAACAGTGCTCAATCCACAGAACATAGGTTTCTTATTCTCAGCCTCCTCGTCACTTGCTTCCCTCGGGGTGGGCGTGGGCCAATCTCCTTCCGGGAGCTTGAGGAATGCTGGTCCGTCACTGTAGATGTTATGACGGGTTAAGTCATCTAGGGACATTCCCCGGGTGATGACGTCAGCTGGGTTGTGTTTTGTATCAACATAGCGCCAGTTTGCTTCTCCGGTTAACTCTCCGGTTAACTCTTGAATCTCAGTGACTCTGACTCCCACGAAGACTTTGTATTTGCATGAATCCGATTTGATCCAGGCGAGTACTGTCGTGGAATCTGACCACAGGATTGTTCTATGCACCGGAATGGTGAGCTCACGTTGGATGAGCGTGGCTAGATGCGCTCCTGCGAGGGCTGCGCAGAGCTCTAGACGTGGGATAGACTGTTGCTTGCGTGGGGCTATTCTCGAGCGGGCGAGGATGAATGCTGTGTAGATCTCTCCCCCCTCTTCTTGGGCCCGCAAGTAGGCTACTGATCCGTAGGCGACCTCGGAGGCGTCACTGAAGACGTGTAAATCCATTTTACATGTCTCTGGCCTCACCGTGGGTGGGAAGTAGCTTCGGCGTATGTTAACGCCTGGGAGTGAGTGGAGTTCCATCTCCCACTCTCTCCAGGTGGATGCAAGGTGTGCGGGAATGGGGTCGTCCCAGCCCTGGTCCTTGTCCCACAATGCTCGTACAATCATCTTTGCCCTGGTGGTGTACGGTAGTATACATCCTAACGGGTCATATTGTCGGGCGAGTGTTCTGTACACACTCCGTCTGGTGGTCGGTATTGCCGTCGACCTTCCCTGCTCCGTGGTCAGGGGTTTGTGTCTATAGTGGAGCGAATCTGTTTTGAAGCGCCACACTAGTCCTAGTGTCATCTCTTGGGCTTCTCCTGGGATTGTGGCCATCCAGGTCTCGCTGCTCGCTGCCTTGTCCTCGGAGGAGAGGCTGCGCAGTACGTGCGGATCGCTGCTGGCCCACTGCCTGAGATCAAAGCCGCCTTTGATCAGAGAGGCGCGGAGTTTAAGTAGGAGAGCCTCGGCTTCTTCCTGGGTCGAAACGCTTTGTAGACAGTTATCTACGTAGAAGCTGTTCTTCACACTGTGTCGGACCTCTTCGTCCGCTGCTGGGTCCTCTGCGACATGTCTCTGTAGTGCAAATGTAGCACAGCATGGGCTGCATGTAGTTCCGAAAGGGAGGACTTTCCATTGGTAGATGGCTGGGTGCTCATCTCCTGGCCTCTCTCTCCATGGGAACCGCAACAGGGGCTTGTCCTCCTCTACTAATCTCACCTGCAGGAACATCCCTTTGATATCCCCGCTAATAGCCACCTTGTCCTGGCGGAAGCGGAGTAGTACGCCTAGTAGGGAGGGGCCGAGTGTAGGACCGGGCAATAGCTCTTTATTCAGATTTTGGGATCCGATCTGGTAGCTGCAGTTAAACACGATGCGGTCTTTGCCGTTGTGATGAACCTTGTGGTGGGGCACGTACCACGATTCAGTCGTCTGGTCGGCCTCTTTAATGTCAATCTTTGTGACGTGTCCCGCTGTGATGAGCTTCTCAATCTCAGCGCGGTATACACTTTCTTGGGCGGGGTCCTTGGCTAAGCGCCGCTCTGTGTTTAGTAGGTACCGCTCTGTGGCGTCTTTCTTTGCGTGAAAGGTAGGCATCCCTTCCCGCCGCAGGAGTGGCGTGGCGTATCTCAACACGCCGCTGACTGGGACTCTCTTTGTTCCCGTCTCGAGGAGGTTAATGGCGTAGATGTCGTCTTTAGAGCGAATGTCTTTCTTTTCGTTCTTAAAGGGCATTTGTTCTAAGGTCCATAGCCTCTCTACATGCTGCAGGAGTGCGGTGTCTCCCTCTGTGACTCGGGAGTGGAGACAGCTCGTGGCTGTGGTTCGGTTGAGAGATTTGGCGAGTGGGCCTTGGAGAGTCCATCCTAGGCGGGTCTCGACTGCTGCAGGACAGCCTCTGGGTCCGGTATGAACCCGGTCTATCGGGACAATGAGGTCTGCATGGTCGGAGCCTATCAACAGTGTCGGGGTAGCACCGTCTATGAGTGGGATCGGTAGCTTGCGTAGATGTACATATTTCTCCATCAGCTTGGCTACGGGGTATGTGTACCGCGACAGTCCTATTTCTTGGCTGGTGAAAGCGTCTGTAATCCTGTACCGTCGCTCGGGCTGGCCGCTTGCTGCGATAGAGAATGAGACATTCTCGCCCTTTATCGTTTTCAAATCTCTTCTTATTGTCCGAATTGTCATTTGGTTTTCGCTCCCCCGCAGCCCTAGCTGGGCCGCAGCGGACGCGAGCAGAAGGGTCTTCTCTGACCCGTCATCAAGGACGGCGTAAGTGTCCATGACTTTATTCTGGTAGCTCAATGTCACACGGACTACCTTTAAGAGCACTCTGGCTCCGCTGCTGCTGGCGGGGTCGATGTACATGACGCTTGCTTTGCTGCTTGATGGTGCGGGTGGAGGCCGCCGTCTGTTACTGTCGTGGAGTATGTCCAGATGGGCTCCATCGCACCGACTGCACTTTTTCTTTAAGCGGCATTCGGCTGCCATGTGTGATCGCGCACAGCGAAAACAGCGTCTGTTGGACTTTATCCATTGACTCGCTTCCTCCGCATTCATCTTGGGGAATGAGTCACATTGTGACAGCCAGTGTTCTTTCTCACAGTAGGGGCACACTATCTTCCACTTCTCCTTTCTTGAGGGGGTACTGTGGCTCCTACTGCTTGGCACTGACTCCGATTGGTGCATGACAGTCACCGATCTTCTTCCATCATTTAGTCTCCTGGTTCCTTCTCTGGAGCCAGGGGTGCTCCGTCCGAATGTATCTAGCCGTAAGCTGCTGACTTCTCTCGCCAGGAAGTCGGCTAGATCGAGGAGGTTCGGTTCGGGGCCATTAGGGTCTCGGTGGTCTCTCTGCCGCCTAAAGCGCTCCTGTCGGGCGGGCGGTAGCTTCTCCAAGATCCTCTCTACATTTGAGTTGGCGTATAGTTCATGCCTACCCTTTTCCCTCTGCGCTCCCAGCATCCCTACCAGGGACTGCACTCTGATGGACAGGTCGTCCAGTGCTCGATTGTCTGTTGCTGGGGGTAGGCGGTCGATGTGCCTGATCTCCTGGATCACGTAATCCCATATACGTCCATATCTCTGGTCCAACGCTACCAGCGCTGCGGTGTATGGGGTCGTGGAAGTGGCGTAGGCGAGCGCTATGTTGTGCGCGCGGGGTACCTTTAAATGCTTCAGTAGTATCGCGTATTTATGGCGTTCATCAATGACATCCACCAACATTGTCTCCAGACACATGCGGAGCTCCGTATACTGGGCCCGGTTCTCCTGGGTGAAGTCTGGTACCATAGGTGTGCCAATGTATGACGCGGATTGTTGATACATCGGCGAGCGTTGGGGGAGAGGCCTCCTAGGCGAGTCTCCTCCTGCTCCTTGGCGTGGGCTGGTACCGGCTGTGTACCATGGCCCGCTGGTCCAGGTGCTATTCCTCGGTGCGGGTCGTGCGTCGTGCTCACCCGTGAATAGCGTCGGGGGTCTGTAGCGCAGCTCCGCGGGGGTATAGCCTGGGCTGTACTGGACCTCCTGGTCCGGTAGAGTACTGTGCTGTCGTCGGGCGTGGTTCTCCTCCTCTTCGTCTTCCGTTAGGTCATCCAGGGCTTGTAGTCTCTGATTTAGCCTCTCCGCAGTGTATGCTGCTCCTTCCCGGTGGCTGGGTCTCGCTTGGACCGGTTGGGGAAGGGGGTCTGCGGGGGGTATAGACCTCGTCTGTTGGTCAAGTTCAGGGTCGCTTACTCGGCTAGGGGATGCCGCCCTGGAGTGATGTCTAGACGAGTTCCTGGAGCCTCTGGTGGAGGGAGGGGGTGTTGTCCTTCTGATCAGCTGTTCTATTAGTTGCGCTTGTGCTCTGTCGCGCTCGGCTTCGCGCTTGGTGAGATCCGATTCTCTCTGGGCACCGGTGGCGGCGCGCTGGGCGTCGGCCCGGTCTCTTGCCATATTCTCTTCCATCTGAATGAGTCTTATTTCCAGGCGTATGTGCTCTTCTTCGCTCCGTTGCTGTATCTGCAATCGATCGCGTTCACCCTGGAGTCTATCGCGTTCAGTAGAGGCTTTCAGGCTGACGAGGAATGCCTGCTGTAGTGTCCTCTCTGCCTCGCTGGGAGAAGACGGTTGTATAGGGGAGCCGTCCCTTGCGGTACTCCGTGCGGAGTCTTGGAGCTCTATCTCCACGGTGCTCTCCTCATCTTCTTCCGTGCCGAGTTCTCTCTCGGTAGTGTTGTCTTCCTCCCGGGACTCGTCGGGGACTACTTCTTCGGTATTGGCGGGGTGTAAAGTCATGTCTGGTTCCCCCTGGTCCCCACCGTGAGCTTGGTCAGTTACATTAGAACCCATAGGGGCCTCTATGGTCGGGGTAGCCTGGTCGTTAGGGTTAGACATAATTTTACTTTCTAGTTTTACCGCGTTTACTGTTGGTAGAAGACTAGGTTGTTGACTGACAGCGTAAGCCTCTAGGTACTGAGGGAGCTGTCGTTTGCGCCGCGGGCGTTGTTGGTTAGGAGGATCGTTTCGTGGAGTGTTCATCATAGGCCATTTTAATATTAATAACACTATATTAATATTACACTGATTACCCTCCGGCTCGAAGGACCAATTGTAACTGAGGGGTACAATTCCCTGACTGTATGGTTAGATATGATACTTACTACCACTACCTCTTGTACTTTAGACTCTGGCCACCCAGTACTAGGTATGAATATGTTGAACACTCCCACCTGATAAACGGATCCAACACAAATGTACCAAATCGAAAGTTTGAGTTTTAATACATAGCAAAAGGTATGTACAACGATCACTTAATTACATTTATGATTTGAAATAGTATGCACTTTTATGGCAAATGAGTATTCGTAGGTAGATCAATATCGAATGTCCAATCTCTGATTGCGCAGGAAGCAAATATACAACCTGGAATATTTAGGGAACAATAGCAATGATACTTGAATGATTATATAGCTGGATACACTAGGGGAAGGTTCCGACTGCTTGTAGGACAGCTGGAGGGGGGGGGTTAGAGAGTCACTGGCTGGATCCCGTCTGGCCGAGGGTATCTTGGGAGAGTCCACAGTTGTGCGACACGGTGCCCAACGATCCTCGATCCACAGATGAATGCAGCTGGACCCTCTGTGGCCGGCGTCCTCCGGTCCACGACGGAGAGACGTGAGGCGACCTCACTGTGCAGAGCGCCGTCTCACCTGTCGTCCTCTCCGGGGGGGGTATTTCCAACACACAGCAATGTTGGCCTTTATCCATAGAATAATCAAAGTACTCAAAGCATAATCCAAGCCGGGGAAGGCTAGCCGTCGTCGGTAGAATAATCCAATATACAGGTCCACTCGCTCTTTGGCCTGGAGCTCCTCGGGTGCAGCTTCACGTGGGGTCAACCACCCTGGATAAGCGTCCAGCTGATGCCCGAAACGATGGGGGTGCTGATTACTATAGAACTCTTACCGCACGAGGCACTATATATGAATAGACTATTATTAGCTTAATAGAATACGTCCAACTCGACAATATAGTGCCAAATATGACTATTCAAATATTAATATACACGATGTCTCAATGCCGATACTGGGCCGAATTGGCCTTACTGCCCACACGTGGTTCTCGTCCAATGGTAGAATGGAGACTATTATGGGATGTTCAGTAGACTAGAAGGGATATTCAATGCATATTGTACAAGGAATATACAAGGGACATCAGGGGATATACAAATACAATTAAATACATATATATAAATAAATAAATATATTCGGTTTAATCCGATCCTTCAGAACAATAACATTCCCTAATGTTTATAGTTACACTCGTGTTTAACCTGCTATGACTCGTCAAGATGGATGCTATGAAAAAGGTCTCCTTGTTTGTTTGTGACAATATAATATAGTGAACGCCAGTAGTACAGATATCAGAGGTGTATACAACACATCTATACTTGCCTGTACACTGTGACTGTGGCACCACTCATCTGCTCTGCTATCAGCTGCAGTCTCAGCTTACTATGCTACAAGTAAAAACAAAAACACAACCATTCATATTCATGTCTATGGTACCTTCGAGAAGAATATAATAGAAAAAGGGCAAACAGGGGACTGGCTGGAGTATACCACAGTATCACAGGCACTCCTTAAAACATTCCTTCGTGTTGAGTAATATCCCTGCCAATGGCAATTATCAAAGTAAACATATGTAAAACTCTCAATGACACAAGCTGCTACAAGCCTCACACTGTTCATCAGCAGAACACAGTGTCTTTTATTGTTACAACTACTGATATTATGTACGGAAGCCCTAAGAGGTCATACATTCATAAATTTTATTTGCTCCGTTTTCCCGTGATAACGAGATAATTATCGCGTTATCACGAGAAAACAAATTAAATCGGATTATTTCAGGGGGGTACATGACATACAGGTATACACAGTACTGTTACATTTGCGACATACAAGATATGCAAATATACAGTACTGTTAAACAGAGATCCTAACAGAAAATATACATACGATGGGGAGGAAACTGTACATTAGGAGGGGGTGGGAGGGGTTTGGACATACGGGGGCCAGCTTGGCGTTGCAGCCTCCTGTAGCCAGGTGCTCTTTGAGAGCTCACTTTGAGGCACTTTAACCCTTTCTCTGCCACGCTTATATCCATCCTTATACCGTCCTCTGCCAGCTCTATTTGTCTATGGAGATGTTCACCTTCTTTGCAGGGCTATAACTTTTTAAATTGTATTGCTAAATTGACATTACTATGGCCCATTCAACATCGATTAGCTATCGTTCAGGATGTAGGAACGTTTTACTTTTTCATTCACACATTCATACAAAAATACGGTCTAGAGTATAAATATGTTTTATCGTTTTCTGCAGTATTTCATAGAACGTGAGTTATAGCCATAAATGCATATATTACATCATCAAATGCAGTTTGATACCAATTGACGCCAGATAAAAAATGTCAACTGTACAAGGTCCCAGACGTTATGACTCATCATGCGCGGTTGACCGGAGGGGGGGGGGGGGGGGGATCGTTTATAAGTCCGTGGCCGACGTTAAATCATTCATGTAGTATGGGTGATATATAGATCAGAACAGTTTGTATGGATAATAATAATCAAAAACGCTGAAACTCACCCCAGTCTCCTCTTACCGTTGGGTGATGAGCGTAGAGCAAAAAGATCGCTATTATGGGATGTTGATCTATGCGATCCATTTCCAGGTTGCATAATACTATATACCGTACTTTTCGGACTATAAGCCGCGGCTTTTTCCCCCATTTTTCGTCCCTGCGGCTTATATAACGGTGCGGCTTATATAATAATAATAATAATACATCTATTTTATATAGCGCTTTTCCAGGTGCTCAAAGACGCTTGGATATGGATATATATGTGGACCAAACCCGAAAATATAGCTTTTTTTACTGCATTGAAATGTTATTTATCTGTTCGCTTATTTGCTAAACTTAATACAACTTGTAAATGAATTAATTCTTGTTATTTGTCCGACTGTATTGTGACAATCCCCTCTGTGCACGAACCCTTACATATGGTAATTAAACATTAAAACACCTGCGGCTTATAGTCCAGTGCGGCTTATATATGTACACATCATTCAATTTAGCTGCTGCGGCTTATAGTCAGGTGCGGCTTATAGTGCGAAAAGTACGGTACGTCCAAATAATGTTGTTTATTGTGTTATGGCAACGGATTGATTATCCAGTGTGTCAAGATGGAGTCCCGCGAGCGATAGCGAGTGGCCGGACGGAATAGCGTGCGGACCAAGCATTTCCGGTCCTTCTGGTTTTGGCAACTCGCCGATCGGCCACCAAGTGGCGGTATTGAAGCGTTGGAGAGTTGAGCGGAGTCCTACAGCACCAGTCAAGGATCCGTGGGTGAAATATGAATACCATGACAGAAATTTGAAATATTGATCTCAAAGACGCTGTAAAACGTCATTGGCAGATTACGCATGGCGACGAATGACGTCTTAACACGTCATTGGCGGAGAAAGGGTTAATGTGTATATATATTATCTGTAACAGCAAGGCATAAAGCTATTTCAGCCTGTGTCAGGCCTTGATTGAAGAGATATGTGACGCGGTGATCAATATCCTCCTGCTTAGCCCCTTTCGTGACTGTGATGCACCGAGTGCGGGGCCACCTGCTCCTCTGACATTGCGACACTGAATGATGTTTCCTGCAGTGATTTAATATATAGACTATCGTTTCGTTTTCTCGAGATCGAGAAAATTATCGCGTTATCACGAGAAAACAGAGCAAATAAAATGTATGAATGTATGGCCTCTTAGGGCTTCCGTAATTATGGGCACTTGGCACAACATAAATATTAGAATATGCTGTGCACCTACAAAGAACTCAATAGCACTCCATCTCTGTACATGGTATCCTTTTGTTAACTATATATATATTTATTTATTGTGTTATGTGTCTATAGAATATATCCTCATTTTATGTGTTTGCTTATTGCAGTATCATGTAGTCCAGTGATATTTCGCACACTTGAATGATGTTAGATCAAGTGCACCTGCCCTAAACAATAAATGACCCAAGGCAGAAGTAAATCTTTTGACAATATATGACAATATTTGCAAGTTGCACCTTAACCTCTTAACACTTTGGGCACCAGCCGCTTTAGCTATCCTTGTACCTACTGCGCCCCGGCTGTAAGAGATATGGATTTTCAATGTGCGTTGCAGTGTTTGGAGGGCTATACCCAGCAAAAAGAAATCTCCTGACTGAACTTTTTTTCAGGCCAAGTCATATTCTTATTTTAACCTCCACTGTTTATTTATTTATTTTTTTAATAGCGTTAGCGTTTTAAGGGAGCCTACTTGTTTCGGTTTCGTCGATAATCCAATGTACAGTTACCCCCCCTCCCACCTCCAATGTACAGTCCCCCCCCCCTCCACCCAACCTCTTCCAATGTACAGTTTCTTCGTCAAATGTATATACTCTTTTTTAGACTCTTATTGTATCACAAACAATACTGTATTTGTAAATCTGGTATGTCATAAATGTATAGATGTAGCAGTATTGTCTATCTGTATGTCATTATATGTTATGATGAATTGAAAATGGGGGACCCTGATGTAAACAAGACGAAAGTCTCTCTCTGGTCTGCATTCCCTTAAGGTATTGAGCTGTACTGTATTGTACCCATTGTGCAATCTGTTAATAACAATCAATCAATCAATATTTAACAGATTGCAGAATGGGTACAATACAGTACAGCTCAATACACACAATTGTTAACACTTTGAATGCCCAAACCGAGTTCTCGGGTTTACCCCCCGCGGGTTGAATGCCCATAACGAGAATATTTGCGGCACGGTGGTGCAGTGGTTAACACTGTCGCCTCACAGCAAGAAGGTCCAGGGTTCGATTCCCGCTTGGGGACCAGGTTTCCATGATGCCAGGTACTCAGGTGGGGTATCTCCCAGGCCTTTCTGTGTGGAGTTTGCATGATCTCCCCGTGCTCGCAAGGGTTTCCCCCCCGATAAGATAAACCCAATGGAAAAACATGCACAACAACAGATCGCTAACGCTGTGGCGTCCTTGACGAAGACGGACAGGAGCACTTGGATTGGTCCCCTGGCGCGGCTCACGTTGACGCCTGTCTGCTCCCGGCTGCCCTTGGGGGGGAAGGACGACGGGATGGGTTAATCGCAGAGACTAATCGCATCGGCGATTCGCATTGGCGATTCTAAAGAGACAATGCATGCGTGTGTGTTCCGGTGTGTGTGCTAAACTAACCGCTGTGTGTACCGCTAAAACATTGAGTGTCGTTGCATGCCGAATAAAGACTTCTGCAACAGGTCCTGCATTATTAATTATTATTATTTGTTTTTTCTCGTTTTTTTAATTTTATTAGCTATCTGAATTCATATTTCATCAACCGAGTCTACCGTTGGTAATCCTGCCCCGCCAGGCGCTCAGATGTGAAAAAAGCGCCCCCTATCGTCTCCCAGATGGTAATTCACCCTTTTGGATTGGATTCAATGAAAATGCATAGGGAAAAAAGACCCGGACTCCACATTTTACTTCTCACGCAAGCAACCGGGGCCGATCAGCTTCTTGCTGGACCATCAGAGCAGCGGGGATTATGTGTTTTACTGTATACGCGGTGGATCAATAAAAGGATAGATTTTTGGAATGGTCGATCAGGAATTGGAATAATCCATTTGGATACCATCTGATCTCAGGTAAGGAATCTATTTTACCAGTATTAGGATAATCAGACCTTTTTTCACGGAGATATAAGCTTTCCCCCTATATGTGATATGGCTGTTTTGACTGTGCAAGTGATCAGGAAATAAGAGAATCGATTTACAGCTTGCGGCACCAGCGTGCATATGTACACATATACTATCGATAATCTAGCGTTTATTTGAAAACGATTCATAAATAGACCAAACAATGACAACGTTCTAGAATATTACAGTACATCAGCGTTTAGCAGGGATTCTTTTTTCTTCTTCTTGAAAACGAGGGCTTTTCAAAATGATATAAAACGGAAATGAACCGATAAAAAAACAATCCATTTCGACAATGTTGACTGGAAATGGGTCATTGATAATGCGACGGGCAGATTAGACACATAGCCATAATTTAAAACATAGATTAGGCGATATTAACGTTAACATTGAAGTGGTGCTGGGCATTCAAGCACTAACTGTGCGCCCCCTGCTGGGCATTCAAAGTGTTAAGGGGATGCAGACCAGAGAAAGATAAACATCTCCTGACTTTTTTTTCAGGCAAAGTCATTCTTATTTTAACCTCCACTGTATATTTATATTTAATAGCGTTAGCTAAAAGGAAAAGACAACCCATATCAGGGTCTGACAGAGCTACAATTACATTTTCATATCATAACAACAGGCTGAGACTCACCGGTAGAGCCGTCGCACCCTTCGATAAGCTTTGTGGTCCGGGCATAAATGTGTCCATAAATCCATTTACCGTAGTTAGATCTCATCCAGCACCGTCTGAATGTATCTTGCGATTATTATACATTTCCGACGACGAACTATTAGCGCAATCCGGTCTCTCAAGTCGCTGCGTCCTGCCGATTGCTCGCCAAATAACTGCTTGGCGCGGCCGCGGTAGAAAAAGAAATGCCATTTTTCATGATATTTGACACCTGATTGACTCAGGTTAAAATCAGTCACGACTCCGAATCAAATGACGGAACTCCAAATCAAATGGACGGATATCCGTCTCAAGACGGAACGCTTTAATGCCTGGCTATATCTATATTCTATATTATAGCTATGGAGACAATACTATGGCTCATTTGATATTAACTATCCATCGTTCAACATGTGAAAAAGAATACATTTTTTCATGTATACGTTCGCGTGTTATACCGTGGTGAATATTGTATAGTTTCAGAGTGATCCTGGCTAATTCCTGAAAACGGCGCTATGGAGCAATATGTGAATTTAGCTAGAAGCGTTCGCGTTGCTCGCCTGGACAAATTTTTGATGCTTTGATCATCAGCAACGGCATACGTTTTGGAGTACGTTACATATGATCGTTGCGATCGATGTGAAATCATTGTTGGATCAAAGTAGGATTGATGTCATATAGTCCTTACCTTAGGAGGTATCCCAAAAAGAATATTCCAATTGTCTGATCGCGATTTCCAGTATTGGTGTCCATCGGGTCCCCGACATAATCCGGCACAACACATGCATCGAGGGGCCATGGACGCGTTCCAATGTGATCGGGTGAACCGCTAGGCTTGCCTGGACCAAAATTCTCCGCCCCGGAGGAAATTAGATGTAACACACTGTGTGAAATAAGGTTTCAAAGTGTGGGCGATACTGCCACCTAGCAGGATGCATTCCGAGGTATTGCACTCTCGGAATGATTTCCTATGGTAACACCAAGGTCCGTGAACCTGTAATGAATTAAAAAAATCGAATAAAAGAAAAAACGATGAAAACCTGACTATACTCTGGTATTTTATTTTTATTTAACCTTTATTTATCCAGGCAAGCAATTAAGAACAAATTCTTATATACAAAAGCAGCCTGTATGGCACTCAACCGCTGGCGAGATAACCCGACTATCATCGCGTCTGGCGCTGAAAGTGTTAAGCCCGAGCGGCCCGGTACCGGTACGAGAATGACATCACGCCATAAATCCATCTCTACAGAATGTATGAATTAATGTTGCGTTTTATTTTTTTTATGTAGCCAAGAGTAAAGACCCTAACCCTGTCAAAACAGCAGTCAACGTGTACATTTTCAACACTACGTTTTAGGGATGCCCCGATCACGTTTTTTGCCACCGATACCGATCACCGATCGTCGTGAGCCATATCGGCCGATACCGATCCGATACCGATCGTTTTTGATTAAAAAGAAATTAAAAATTATTTTATATAAAAAATATTTTTTTTTTAATAAAATATATATATTATATAATTAGACTTGTACTTGTATTATCTGCGAGACATCGCCACCACGCAACAAGTCAAAATGCTCGCTATCTGCAAACAGCTCCACTGTCTGTGTACTCTAGTAGCCCAGCTCCAAAAAGGATTCTCCGGCGCTGCAGCGGGACCCTATTGGTAACGTTATGCTTTGGTCATTTCACATTCAGCAAGCCCTCAGCTCGAATACGCATTAAATCAATGTTATAAGACATTGATATCAAGAGCTATCTGTAGCTACTGCTAGCCGGCTAGATGACGTTAAGACAGAACTTTAGTTCAATGGGACATTTCGTTTTGAACAGTAAACTAATGTCAGCTAACGCAAGCTAACGGACGTATGAACATGGACTACTAGATTTTCTGGATCATTTGTTGATATCAGGAGCTATCGGTAGCTAGCCGGCTAAATACCGTTAGACAATGCCTACTAAACGTGAATAGTTGACTGGGTAATTTTGTTTAAACAGTAACGATAGCTAGGTAGCTAACGTTAGCGCAGGTCGAATGCACTACAGACTCGAGCAGAGGAGCCGCACCTCTTTGTTTACAAACTCTACACGGGTACGGGCGGGGCTAGGGAGGAGGAGCAGTTTGCAGGTCCTGTGCGTCTGAGACAAGCGAGTGAGATATCCACTTGATCAGTTTCCGCGATCGGCGAATATGACTCATTATCGGAATTCCCCGATCGCATATTTATACTGATTATCGGCCGATAACGATCGGTGGCCGATCAATCGGGGCATCCCTACTACGTTTGTTTACCAATGATTTTAAGTGTTATTAGTGAAATATGAGTTTATAGAAATCTCAGGGCATCGAGTCGGGAAAAGGCGAGGATTGACGCAAGGATTTGGCGCAACCTAACTTCAGTGTAGTCTTTTGAGAGAAGAGACCCAGGGCTTTTGATGGGCTTTCGAATTTCAAAAAACTACAATTCCCAGCTCACGCCAGCCCCTGTCAATCATCAGACTTCTTTTTCTCTTTATTTTCGGGATCATATCTCACGGGTGGAACAAACCTGAACGTTATTGCCATAAATTAGAACGCAGTTAGTTTCTCTACCTTTCTGTGAACATCTGGCCAAAAACGGCGTTGGAATCTGATGAAAAATGGCAATGACAGCAACAGATGAACAAAAAGCCAGTGAACGCTGACCTGGAAGAGCTGTCGGACTTCTTCTGTGTTTAGCTCCAGCCTGGCCAGAGGAAGTCTGAGGGCTGCAGCCTCCTTACAACGGTCCTCCACCTCACTCAGAGACAGGGAACTGTGTGCGTGAGGAGAAAGACCCGTAGAAACATCAGAAAGGCAAAAGGTCAAGGATGTGTAATCTGTCTCCCTTCCTGGCCCCTGGCAGCCAGACGTCACACCAGTTTATAATAAGGACCCAAAAAAAGTTGAGTGAACGACAGAAGCACTCTCCAAAATCAAGGAGTGAATGTGACAGGAGAGAGAGAGAAAGGGAGTGTGTGTGAGAGAGGGAGAAAGAAAGGGAGTGTGAGAGAGAGGGTGTGTGTGAGAGAGAGAGAGAGAGGGGGGTCAGCATTAAATTGTTAAAGATCCCCTACACACATTAGGACTGCACGGCGAGGAACAGACCATTATTAAACTGGACTGTAATAAACAGCAGGAGTTGCGGTCAGGGTCCGAGGATCGATAGTGTGGAGAGAAAACTCGTCAGGGAGACTGTCTACAACTGCGAGCATGCGGTTCGGATTTCTATTCAGGTCAAAATCACTGCGGCTCGGAGAACTGCCGACCTCCAGAGTCCAGACACAACCTGCAGCCTCCGATTGAGTTCCAGTCACCTCACACACAGTGATCCATGGACTTTGTATTCTTCATTGATCAGGCATGCTATTGAGTGAAGGCACGGGTGCAGTAAAAGTTTTGCTGGCTGAAAATAAGTGTGATTTTCCAGTCGAGTATGTCCCCTCCATCCGTCTATAGAAGCCTAATTGCCGACTTGTAGGACCATGGTTCTCGTGTTACTATTACGATTATTCAGGCAACGATTCAATGCATCATGAAATCTCTTCATTTGACCACGATTCAATTCGATACGATACATTTTCTTATCAGTTAATTCCCCAAAAAATTTTGAATACACAAATGTGGCTGGGGGAACTGATTCACTCAAAATGAATGGACTATAGGTCAATAAAAACAATACACAAAAAAAATACATTCAAAAAATAAAAATTAAATTAATATTTTTAATTTCGAATAATCGATTCTAAATTTAGAATCGATGCATTTTGATTAATCGATGCATCGTTACACCCCTATATGCCTGACTATCCTAATCTATTTGAACCAGATCAAAGGCCATTAATTACATTATACAGAGCCATCTGCAGTATTTGGACAGTGCTGTCTCACCCGTTCTCCAGCAGGTGGTCACAATGGAGTCCCGACTCGGACACGCCCTCTCTGCACACCTCTGCCCCAAACACCCCCTCCAGCACCCCTCCAAGCACACATGCTCCTGTCCTCCATGCTGCCTAAGATGGGGGGGGGGGTACGTGAAATAAATAGAAGTAAAGTGGAAAAGAAGGCATTAAACAGCCATATGTCTCAGACCAACGGGGGAACCCACAGGTAAACACCCAACTCCAGCTCTGCTGATCAGTACAGTACCTGTTTGCCTTCTATTGTGTTGAACCCCAGCAGCAGTAGATCACAGTCAGCCTCTAGGGGGCGTTGGAGCTCCCACAGCTCTCCATTCACTTTACTCAGCAGCGCTCCTTTCACACTGGAGAGGGTGAGATAAGATAAGATATTCCTTTATTGATCCCCTTGGGGAAATTCAGGCATCATAGCAGCATGGGGGGGGGGGGTACAGGTAGTAAAAACAACACAAGCAGTGTAAACAAATAAGTCAATATAATTACTATCTAACTAACCGAAATATACAGTATTCACAGTATCACAGTATTCACATAAGGTGCAGTATGCATAAGGTAGTGTTATAATTTACTATCTAACTAACTGAAATATACAGTATTCACAGTATCACAGTATTCACATAAGGTGCAGTATGCATAAGGTAGTGTTATTGTCCTCCTTGGGTTCCAACTTCCCATTAGTTCTAGTTGGATGTCTGGCAGCAGTCCCTGCCCCCTGTTGTGGAGCCTGGAGGCCGCTAGTCCCTGCCCACTGTTGTGGAGCCTGATGGCCGCTGGTATGAAGGACTGTCCGAGGCGGTTAGTTGAGTGTCGGGGGGGTATGAGTCTGTGGCTGAACGTGCTTCTCATCTCGACTAGCTCGTCGTAGAGGGGGTGGGAGGGATTATCCAGGATAGCAGCCAGCTTCCTTCTCATCCCCCTCTCTGCCACCACCTCTAGTCTGACGAGCTCGACTCCACACCACGGAGCTAGCCTTCCTCACCAGCTTGTTGGTGTCCCTCGAGTTGGTGTAGCCCCCCCCCAGCATGCCACAGCATAGAAGAGGAGGCTGGCCACTAGACTGGTAAAATGACTGCAGCAGTCTATTGCAAACATTGAAGGACCCGAGTCTCCTCAGGAAGAACAGCCTCTCTCTCTCTCTCTCTCTCTCTCTGTGTCGTCCGACCAGTCCAGTTTATTGTTCAGGTGTACCCCAAGATGTAATAACGGAGTAGCATCACTGCTGAGGAGGGGGGGGGGGGGGTGGACAAAAGCATGTACTGTAGAGCCAATCGAATCCTACCGTGCGCTCTGGGCGATGAAGAGGGGTGTTGTTACACCGGCTGTCCCCACCACTGTCCTGCCATCGGCCAATCGAATGCTGAGGGGCTTCTCTGTGGCTCCTGCTCTCTTGCCATCACCTTGCTTCTCCCAGAGAGTCTCAAACACCTGCAGCCGCTCAGACAGAGCAGGCGACACCTGTAACTAGAGGGGGGGAAAGATCCAGGTGAGGAGAGGCGGACGAGAGGCGTGGAGGAAATTAACATAGGATGACCAGAGAGGTAGGGAGGGGTGTGGGGTAGGAGCAAAGGAAGAAAGAAATGGTGAGAGATTGAAAGTCAATCTCAAAAGCAATACGAGATCTTATTCAACTTTGTATAGTGTAAAGAAAAGTATAATAATAATAATAATAATAAAAAGCAAACAGACTAACAAAGAGAGAGAGAGAGAGGGGTGTGTTCTATAACCTCTATACCACAAACATATCACTGCATATCCCGAAGCCAGGTACCAATAATAAGCCACAAGCAACAGCAAAATAATAACAATACAAACTACAACACTGCCATCAGGTAGTAGAGTTACAACTATATAGCTAACACACTGGTTAAATGTCCTAGTCACTCTACTTCTTTTTAAAACAACTGCCCAACGCAAATCCAATACATAAGTTATTTACGTGGAAAAGTAGCCAACACATTATCATTGGCTGTTGTGTACAGTACAGGCTAGCAAGCGGGCTAAGATCCCAGAAGGTCGCATCATGCTTCGATATCGGTGCACACCTTGCTGTAGCGCCTGTGCGACCGAAGTGCTGCCAGTACTGAAGCTCGACAGAAGGCTAACCGCACAGGTACTGTGACCACCATTCTAAATGCAGCCGTTCACAGCCAAACAACTGGCACACAGCAGTTTACATGGCGGTCCCCTTCACTGTACGCGGCCATAAGACCCGAAGAGAGGCTGACGTCAAGAGCATCGCTTATTGGTCAGAACGGGAAGAGGGGCGGGAACTTGTGAAGCGTCAAATGCGTGCACGTTCACGAGCATCTACAATTCGCGCGCGTCCACTGACTATAATAAGAAGACATTCCAGGTATCCAGGGGGTGCTCGCCGCTTCTTCTATGTCAGGTTTTGCCATCAAACATAAACTATTGATAATTGTATGTAACATGCCAAGAATATATCCACGTAGTTTTTTTTGACGAGGGAGTGAATCGCAAAACATAGATCATCATCCATACCAGCCAGATCTCTAAACCAATGGTGAGCAACGAGATCTATTTTCTACACCAGCGTCAGAAACGTGCTGTTCTCACAAGCCTCGCGATGCTGCACGTTTCTGACGCTGGTGTAGAAATCTCTCGCGTTGTTTCTCACCATTGGTTGATATTATGATGCTTCGCTAGGAGGACGGGAGCAGCGTGTTCCGTCATCACACGCGTCCCAGTACAGACTACAGTAACTGACCAGTGTTATAGCAGTCTGCAGCCTGGGCCCCATGCAAATACAAAGAAAGGCTAGTGTTTTAGTAAAATATCGAGATTAATTGAAAATGGGGGACCCTGATGTAAACGAGACGAAAGTCTTTCTCTGGTCTGCACCCCCAATTGTGTGTATTGAGCCGTACTGTATATTGTACCCATTTTGCAATCTGTTAATAAAGATTTCAATCAGATACAAATCGTCAATTTCCCATTCTAGTAAAACTTCGTGACCGTTAAGTAAACAAAAAAAGAAACGGGGGGGAAAAAAGGAAAACACCTGACCTTACAGCTATGTATTCAATATACAACAAAGGCGCACGATACTAATTATTATAGAGTACTTCACGCAATTCGTCTAGTTGACCATTTAGTGCCATTTTAAGAGCAAAAGATAAAACAATCGAAACTAAAATTACAACACGGTTGTCAAATTAGCTGTTACGCCGGCGAAATTGACATGTTGCATACTAAAAATGTAGATTTTTATTAATTATAATTTCTTGGTAATAAAAGCACGCACTGCACGTTTGACGCTAGTGTGCCCCATAGATGAAGTACTGCTAAACGACCACTTGGTGGGAGCACTGTACTGCCACAAAGGGGGCCATTTGAATATAGGGCCTACTATATCAGTCTAACGCAATGTAATACAGGACTGAGCAGCCCACTGAACATGTGTTAATCTGAGAATATGAGTTATTCGGGCAACAAAACCCATATATACACTAGTGTTTATTGCTAAAAAGAGAACTGTTTTTAGGAAACATTTATATTACCAGCTCCAACCAATTCTAATCCAGATTGACAGAATCCCAGAGAACCAACTCTCTACCACCCCCCCCCCTCACATGTTCACAAGAAGCCTATATTATAGGTTTAAAAACATGGGATTATAGCCTGCATTCGCTCTCACACACACACATCTCCAAATCATATAAATCCACACGTTGAGGATACATCCAAGAAATGGAGAGGTGAAAAGCACAGTATAATTTAAAACGAATTAATTGTGTAAAGACAATAAAATTCATGGATATCCTAAAAATCCTTAACGATGTTAAGAGGCCAAATTAGGATACTTTTCTGTGTGGAAAGGAGTCCTTCAGTATGTGAATGCAGCACTTAAAGGGTTATAGATAAACCCCCCCCCCCCCCCCCGCCGAGGCTGTGGACCATTATACATGTTGTGTATATATATACTATAGGCTACTGTAAATTGGACAAATGTTTTTTTCCCACTGGGGCCAAAACAAATATACTAGAGTGATGGATAATGTGCATTTTCATCGAGCATTATCACATCTCTTATCATGTAGTAGTCAAAAAGGTACATGAAGCAAGGCTGTGTGTTGTGCATGTGCTTGGTTAAACTCCTCTCCAACAGTCAGGTGGGGGGGGCCTTTGGAGAGGGCTGACGCTGAGCGCTGAGGGATCCCCTGTTCAGAGCAACTCTACGCGTTCTCCTTGTTAAAAGGATTGCAGGAGAAAAGTGAAGAGAAACAATGAAGACATCGCCCACTCCCAAAGGTCAATGATCTAAACACAAAACAATGTATATTATGTGCAAACCTGTATGTAACAAATGACATAAGAGCCTTCATGAATGCAATATTGAAAAACTATACTGAAACATGTAGTGTGTCCTTGAACCGAGTATAAGAACTATTGGAACAACAGAAAGTGAATTGTCAATTGCCTTTGTGATACAGTGGTGCTCTTTGTAAAGAAAATAAAAACAGAGGTAGAAGATGAACGATGATGTGGTGCCCATCTGAGCAAGTGTGCATATTGTCACTGTGACATAATGGAGTGGAAAAACTACAGAATGTGTGCAAGGTCTAAACGAACAGACCAGTGAGCAAACACCTGAAAGGATTGGACACTCAAAGACCAGTGATAAAGCATCATTGATTACGAGATGGTAATGATAATAGCAATGCAACTGATCAAAAACACATTACACACCATAAGATCTCTCAAATCTTCCAGCATTTTCACACAACGTTTTAAACAAAAATGCGCTTGAACTTAAGTGGGTACATGTAACAGAAAGACTATTTACAGAAGCGCCTTAAATTACCCCATCTTTGGATGGGCAGCTGGCGAGAAGTAGAGGAGCAAGGCAAGTCTACAAAGTCTAGTCTAACCTTGTTATCAGGTAAATGTGAACACACCAAAATGATGTGTTCATTATCGTCTGTTCCAGTATCACGATGGACATACAACAATCAGATTGTAAGTACATATTAAATACAGAGTGGTGGCAGATCTTGAAGCAATCATTCAGAAAACACCAGAATGCTAATGCCATGCCAATACGGTGATAATAAATGAGTTTACTTTTACATTGGGTTTTTTTCCACTCAGAAAAGACGAATGTTTGCAGACACTCATTATTTCTCCTTGAATGGCATAACTCAACTTGTAACTGTTGCAGAGCCAGCAAACACAAATAAAGACATCCATACCAAGAGATAATAAAAGACAAGGGGCTTGAGAAACTGACCAGAAGCAGCATATTCTTAAGAAGTCACTTGCAAAGGCTTTGACAGGTAGCCTAAGCAGAATGGCAACGATTACTCCAGAAGAGGGGAGTAGGACCATTACCATTATTGGACTGATCTTTATATAAACTGTTCATAAGTGTTAAGAGGGACGCTAGTGACATCTGGATGCAAGGCAAAAGAAAAGGGGAAAAAAAGAAAGAAAAAAATTTGCTGAAGAGGAAAAGCATAAAAGGCTTTTATAAGAATTGATACAACAAAAATGGGGGAGGGAAAAGCTGATTTAAAGGTACACCATGTCGTTTTGGGAGAGACATTTCTATGGTGTATTTTCTAATAGGAATAAACAAACTGTCCTCAGGGGACATTGGGCCCCTGGAACACCGTTTAAAGCTAGAAAACGTCCTGAAACTGTCTTGTTCCACTGTTGTTATTTACAATGGCAGGGCCTGCAAATTCGTCTTTAATACATGGCTGTGCAAATGTAAACAAATCCCCCTTTATGCCCCCCCACCCCCCAAAAGGTGTCAAGCTACATGAGGAAAATGATCAATAATTCTATCCGACGTGAATACAGCGCAGACATAAAAGTACAATAACGTTCAAATTTAGTGTATTTCTGAAAATGACAGCCGTTGCTTGTAGAGAGAAAAAATAAATAAAAATCATAGCAACATTTCAATCTCTCTGAAAACAAAAGATAAAACTGAACAGCACAGTAAAAGTGATCAACTGACCAAAGAAAGTACCTTCCCCACCCAGGTGAGTTCAAACTCTGGATTTTATTCAAGTCAGTACATGTAGAAGCCTAGTAGCAAGGATGCGGTTCAAAGTTCACACTGAAATACCCCACCCCCGTCGCATTAACTACTCTGGTTATCGCCATGACTCGGAATCCTGACCTACAGCGCGCACACAGACACATACGCGTTGTTCTGTTGTACATTTTCAACACAGATCTTCAAATCTCCTCTTTCTCGTGGTTTGGCGAGAGAGAGAGAGAGAGAGAGAGAGAGAGAGAGAGAGAGCGAGAGAGAGAGAGCGAGAGAGAGAGAGAGAGAGAGAGAGAGGACGAACAGAGTCTACAGCGAGATAAATTCTTCCGGGGACTAAAGCTTATTCACGGCCTCTGGGGCACATGGGGCACATGGCGGCGACGATGAGGGTGAACACTGACCACCGTCTTCTCTCTTTACACGGAACAAAGAAAATGACGGGATGGATTCCTCCAGTCTACTCGCACACACACACACACACACACACGTTCAAAAAAGCTTAGAAATATACATTAGGAGAGATGTTAAGCATGGACACTTTCTAGAAAGGAGACAACAATATTTACAATATGATACATTCTGGGAGATCGGCATGGGGCTGAGCTCAAGAATTCGCTGCAACAGGAAAGAAAAACTCATCATTCAAAAATGAAACTTCTTTGGATGCCCCCATGCCTACTGTGAAGAAAAGAGTTGTATTTTTAGGACAGAACACTACAACCAAGCACACGCAGGACAGGACACTCATTCACACAAGCACTCAGGAGGACAGGACACAGGACACTCATTCACACAAGCACTCAGGAGGACAGGACACAGGACACTCATTCACACAAGCACGCAGGACAGGACACTCATTCACACAAGAACTCAGGACAGGACACTCATTCACACAAGCACGCAGGACAGGACACTCATTCACACAAGAACTCAGGACAGGACACTCATTCACACAAGCACTCAGGACAGGACACTGATTCACACAAGCACTCAGGACAGGACACTCAGTCACACAAGAACTCAGGACAGGACACTCATTCACACAAGCACTCAGGACAGGACACTCATTCACACAAGCACTCAGGACAGGACACTGATTCACACAAGCACTCAGGACAGGACACTCAGTCACACAAGCACTCAGGACAGGACACTGATTCACACAAGCACTCAGGACAGGACACTCAGTCACACAAGCACTCAGGACAGGACACTGATTCACACAAGCACTCAGGACAGGACACTCAGTCACACAAGCACACTCAGTGAAGAAAAGATCAGTTTGGAATCAAACCATTTCATTTCATCATTCGAACCGCTACAATCTCTGTAGCCCCTATCCCGCCCCTATCCCACCCCTTTCTCTCTCTCTCTCTCTCTCTCTCTCTCTCTTAGGAAATGTTTCACAGCACTCAGCAATCATAATGCAGGAGAAGTAAATTGAAAAATCAGCTAAAAGCAGGAAATCCACCTGTTGTTTCTTTTCTACTTGGGGACCATTTCCTCGCCTCCCTCCTATACGTTCACCTAGGGTTCTGACTTGTGGAAGAGCCAATGAAAACCTTATCTCCTGTGTATGATGAGGATGGAAGGGGGGGGGGGGGGGGGGGGGGGCAGATTTTAGGGTTGGTTACATAACACAACACAACACTCTGAACTGCATGACTGATACGCTGCTATTATACTGTACAGTCTAAGGACCGTCTGGGCTAGCTAGTTAGCATGAAGACATGATCAGCTATTTACAGAAGAGCTCGAGAGATTAGCTTGACTTCAGGTTTAAGGTTAACATAATGATTGTGAACTGGGTTCATACCAGCAGGACCAACACACTGTGTTGGGGTTTAGCTAGGCGTGTGTGGCTGGCGACTTCTCACTGGGCACGTCGTCAAGACGACCACTTCAGTAGCGCGGGGGTTGGAAGGGTCTCTTGGGTGCATGGAAGGGGCCGCCCCCGAACGGAGGACCAGGCCGCTTGCCCCCGCGAAAACCCCCGATGGGGAGGTTTCGGTTGAGGTGTGGAAGTGGGCCCCGGGTTTCCAGCAGGGGTCTCTGAGGGATGGGTAGGGGTCTCTGAGGGATGGGTACAGAAAGGATGGCGGGGCGGGGTTTGGGCAGGTTGAGAAGGGGCAGAGGGGGAGAGCGGCGGTGGGGGGTTTGGTTACGGGGCTGAGCTGGGGGGCTGGATGGGGGCCTCTGGAGAGGAGGGGCAGGGGACTGAGGCGGCGCCGGTGGGCGAGAGGACGGGCTCTCGCCTGAGGGAGAGGGAGGCGTAGGGGTTGATGGGGGAGTGGGGGAGGCGGAAGGAAGCGGGCGGCTTAGAGGCTCCTTCACTCTGCCCAGTAAGGGAGGAGGAGCACCAGGGGCGCCGGGGCGGTGCAGAGGGGGCGCATGACGCGGAGTGAAGGGCTCTTTAACGGTGCCAGGGCGAGGGAGTCTAGGGGGCTCCCCAAGTAGAGAGGTCATAAGGGGAGGGGGCGCTGCTCTGGGTCCCACTCCGACTGCCCCTCGCTCTAGCCCTTCAGGTCTAGCTGGCTGGGGAGGGGGATGGGGCCGGGGGCTGATGGGCACCAACACTCCACCCACCATGACTGCGGTGGGAGGGGCAGGGTAGCTGCGTACAGAGGGAGGGACCTGTGACATGGGTGGGGGAGGGGGGCGGGGGAGAGGAAGAGAGTTGAAGAAGGGGGAGGGAGGAGGGGGATGCTGGTGGGGATGCTGGTGGGGATGCTGGTGGAGATGTGATGGAGGGGGCGCCTGGTGGTTCTCCCCGCGGTACGGCATCTGGAACTGACCTGGGGGGGGAGCGTGGGCGTGGGCATGGGGATGAGGATGGGGATGAGGATGGGAATGAGGATGGGAATGAGGATGGGGATGAGGATGGGGATGAGGATGGGGGGGGAGTGGAGGAGGTTGGAGATGTGGGGGGAGGAGGTGCGGGGGAGGAGGAGGCGGAGGAGGCATGGTGGGAGTCATGTCGTCAGGCGGGGCATGAGGCGAGAGGGGTTGAGCTTCCATGTACTCCTCCTCTTCGTACCACATCGCTCCTCCCGGCCGACCGCCGGCCCCTCCCCCTCCCCCTTGCAGCATGTCACGACCAATCACACGGATGCTCTCCACCGTCTGGATGCGCTCTCCGGCGGGAGGGCAGCTGTAGCCCAGCGTCTGGATCGGTGCACCTTCGGTGCAGGGCGAAACCAGCGTCTCAATGCGGTGGTACTGGCCCTCCTCCCCACCCGGAGAACTCCCCACTCGTCCTTTCCCCCTGTCATCCTTCCTCCCGCTCATCCCTCCCTCCTCAGAGCCAGAGCTGGCCTTACGGGAGCCTGTCGACGTTTTCCTCTCTCCCGTGGCTCTGCCGTTTCCCGCCTTCTTCAACTGACTGTTCTGTCCATCTTTTTTCCCCTTCATGGAGGATTCCTCCTCCTTGGGTTTGGCGGAGCTCTTCTTCCCGGCTCCGTAACGAGACGAGGAGGACAGGAAGTCTCCGTCGGCGCTGCTGCTCCCCGTGGGCGTGATGACTGCGTCCCAGGGGTCGCTGCGGTAGGCTGTGGGCGAGAGGGTGCCGTGACCCACAGACGAGCCCGGAGGTTCTGCTTCGCCCTCCGGCGTGTCCATCATCTCGTCCTGGGTGGGGGTGCCCGCGGTCTCGTCCCTCACCGGGGTCCCCTCCACACCGTCTCCCCCGAGAGGACTGCCGTCGCCCAGGCCCAGGCTGAACGCCGGGTTCCCCTGCAGGAAACTGTTGATCTTGGACTCCAGACTCGGGAGGGCGGCGACGGAGGAGGGCGCCGAGGAACGAGATGAGGGGGGAGGAGGGGGAGACGATTCTCTCTCCTCCCGATCTCTGCTCCTCCCGGGCGTGTCCCGTTTGAGGCTGTTCCCCAGGGCGGGTTTGATTTTCTTGGGGGTGGTTGGCGTGAGAGGGGTGTTGGCTGCCGCCAGCGCCGCCTCAGGGGAGGCACGGGCAGGAGGGGCAGAGGAGGAGGCACGGGCAGGAGGGGCAGAGGAGGCGTTGGTGACACTCTGCAACAGAGAGGATAAACCTGGGGGGAGGGAGAGAGAGAAATAATGAGCGGGAGAGAGAGAGAGGAAGCGGGAGACAATTAAACCAGCAATGTGAAAATTAACTGACATTTGCCATCTGAAGACATGGACAACTGTATGCTTGTGTTGACTTGAGACTTACTTGGGACTCGAGGATTAAAGGGCACAAGTTATGTATCTTTTTAACAGGTTTCTCTGCAGAGAAAGTAATCTGAATAACATTTTTATTATACAATTTCCTCTTCTCTTGTATTGAATACACAATTTTCTGTGGATGTAGCAACACACATTTGTTATTCATTATTTCCTTCCTTGCCTGGCTACCCCACACCAAAAAAGCACAGCTAATAAAAAAATCGAATAAGAACTTGTAGTAATTGATTAATCAAATGAGACCTTGTAGTAATTGATTAACCTCTTAAGCCAAAGCGGTCCGGTATGAAATTGATATCACGGCATAAATCCATCTCTACAGAATGTATGAATTTATGTTGCGTAGAATCTTTTTTTTAAATGTAGCCAATAGTAAAGACCCTAACCCAGTCAAAACAGCAGTCAAAGTGTATATTTTCAGCACTACGTTTGTTTACCAATGATTTTAAGTGTTATTAGTGAAATATACGTTTATAGAAATCTCAGGGCACGAGTCGGAAAAAGGCGCTTATAGATGCAAGGATTTGGCACAACCTAACTTGAGTGTAGTCTTTTGAGAGAAGAGACCCAGGGCTTTCAAATAAAAAACAACTACACTTTCCAGCTCACTCCAGCCCATCAATCAACTGACTTCTAGCGTGACTTTTTTCTCTTATTTTTCAGGATCATATCACACAAACCTGAACGTTATTGCCATATAACAGAACAGTTAGTTTCTCTACCTTTCTGTGAACGTCTAGCAAAAAACGGCGTTGCAATCTGATGAAAAATGGCGGAGAAATTTACATTATAAAAAAGTAAATGTACTTACAGTAAATTTCATTCACGGTTTTTGCTGCACTGTCAGGGGCGCCTGGTGATACAAAATTCAGATTGAACTCTACCATTGGAAAAATCCATAGGTGTGTGACTTGGCAATAATAAGGTAATTTATAGGCCTGATATTCTATATTTATATTTCAAATAGCATGTGTCCGGATGGCAGAATTCAGTACTGTATCTACAAAACCTCCTGTTAATCATCTGCCCTTTATTAATTAGCTTAGATTTTTTGTACACGTGATCTCAATAAGGTGCTGAATGAGCTCAGTGGCAGTTTTTCATGTCTGGTCAATTTTCTTCTTCTTCTTGGCCCCTTAACTCCAAGTGGAGCATAGGCCATCGACGACTCTTCTCCATCCAGCACGGCTTTGGGCTGTCTTCTCCGCCTCTCCCCAGCTGGTACCACGTCTCTTCAGCTCTGCCTCAGTGTGCTGCCTCCAGCTGTTTTTGGGCCTTCCTCTCTTCCGCTTCCCCTGGGGGTTCCACGTCAGGGCCTGGCGTGTGATGGTAGCTGCTGGTTTACGCAAGGTGTGACCAATCCATCCCCACTTCCATCTCCGGCTCTCTACTGGGTCCTGGCTCCCTCTCTGCCACAGCGCCTTATTGCTGATTTTATCCGGCCATCTGATTCTGAAGATGCGCCTCAGACAGCTGTTTATGAATGTCTGGATCTTCTGCAACGTCCTTTTTGTCATTTGTCATTCAGGTATGGTGGTCGAGGTGTTAATCCTCATCAGTTTAGTCTTCTCCTGGTTTATCCTGAGGCCTGTTGCAAGGGATGTTGTTGATAGCTGGGTGGTCTTGTCCTGCATATGCTTATGGTTGTGTGCTTTTTGGCTCACTAGCCACTGTGGCTAGTGGTTTTCCAAAGTCACTAGCCACTCAGCATTTTCACCAGCCAAAAATCCCCACACTCACGCCCCCACCCAAAAAGTAATAAATATAGGTAATTGGACAATGTAACTGCAAGCATTTGTTTGGACATACGATTTTTATTTGAATAGAAACATCTAAAATAACATCTGAGAGGAACTTTGTGCTGGCAATAGTTTGTTTAAGTTTATTCCTTTCAGCCTCAGCAATGTAGAACATAAATTCCTTGGCTCCGTTTATGTTTCGGTATGTATTGCCAACATGCAAGCCTTTCTGCTCATCTACCCTGAAGAAAAAACAGTATGACTTAGCTATGTATTTTTCATATAACGTTAACACTGAGTGCATTTACATGCACACTATACGCCGATCATAACCCAACAATGGTAATAATGTGATTATTAAAATGGTCATGTGAAAATGGGCTCCAGACTAACTTTTTTTCACCAGAGAGAGAGAGAGCGAGAGCGAGAGAGATCTGGGGGCAGCTGTCCATGGTGCTGAATATTTGCGAGTGCTTATTTGTGCCAATAACAAACGACAAGCTTTTGGACTCGTCAATGCCATACATACGACAATCAATGCAGAACATGAACTTCTGCTTTGGATCATATCCTAGCCACTCGCGACCTGAGCGCCACTTTTCAATGAACAACCGTTTTTTTTTTGCCTCCTCTTGTACTTTGTTCGTGTTTTCGGTCTCGGCCTCTTGGTTCACCCGGTCTTTTCACACCCACAATATGCCGCCACATTGTAACGTTAGCCAACTGTCTGTAAAGTAAACTATGGATGCGTCGGTCGCACTAACCAGTTGAGCTATTAACGCTAACAGCGTTCGTTCAGCCGTCAGCTGTCACACACGGAGGCGACACAACGCGCACGATGGGGCGAAGTGGATGGGCCACTGAATGAGCACACTGTGCGCACCCAGTCCTTGTGGGAGTTGTAGTATTATGTAGTATCACCTGGATTGACTTAATTATTGCCGATGCCTTTTGTAGAGTACAATGTTTTTTTTTCATAGAAAAAAAGTCACCCGCCACTGGGGCGGGTAGAATGACGCAGTTACCCGCCACTGCCGAATTCTACCCGCATTTGGCGGGTGTTAATGCCAAGCCCTGGTTGTGCGACAGGAGGGCCAGATCGTCAGCAAAATACAGGTCATCGAGTTGTGCCCAGAGGGTCCACTGTATGCAGTTTTTCCTTCCTGTTGTGGTGGTCTTCATTATCCAGCTGATAAGGCCTAACAAAAATAATGGTTGGTTTCAGGTTGCCGACCGACCCTGCCGATTTAGGTGCGACCCAATATATTTTATGAGTTTTAAAAAAAAAATTATATATTAAAAAAAAAAAAAATCATTTTTTTTTTTTTTTTTTTTTTTTTTTTTAAGAATAAAGTTTCATAGAAATCTTAGTCAAACATTTAGTATTATGGATATTAAACATGCTGGCAGAGTACATGCATCCATGTTGTTGTGAACATTTTAACCCTTTCACTGCCACACGACAGCCGGTTAACCCTTTCACTGTGACAATACAGAAGGTTAGCCCTTTACTATCACACAACCGACGGCGATGCTCCATCATTAGCATCATTAGCTCCGCATCCGCGGAGCTAATGATGCTAATGATGGAGCATCGCCGTCGGTTGTGTGATAGTAAAGGGCTAACCTTCTGTCGTGTGGCAGTGAAAGGGTTAATTAAATAAAGAAATTCCCTATCCATAGTCGCCGTGGGAAAGAATAAAATAAAAAAAAATTAAAATAAATTCCCTACCTACCCATGGCCAAACTGACAACCAACCTGAAACCAACTATTATTTTTGTTAGGCCTGACAAGGAGAAAGAGGAAGGGGGACAGTAGACATCCCTGCCCAACTCCAGTCTGGACCTCAAAACGGTCTGACATTTGGCCGGCATGTACCTGCAGGACATTCCCTGGTAGGTGTTCTGGACCAGGGAGATCATCTTTTCAGGGACACCGTAGTGCCTCATTAGCTTCCACAGGGTCTCTGTCCACGCTATCAAATGCCTTTTAATAGTTGATGAAATTGATGTAGAGAGAGGAGTTCCATTCTATTGATTGTTCTACTATGATGCGTACATGGTGGCAATCTGATCAGTACAGGATCTATTACTCCGGAAGCCTGCCTGCTGGTCTCGAAGCAGGGGATCAACTGCTGTTTTCATTCTCTCCAGTAGAATTCTGTTCAGGACTTTGCCTGGTACAGAGGAGAGCATGATTCCCCTGTAGTTGTTACAGCTGGTGAAGTCTCCTTTTTTCGGAATTTTGATTATCGTTCCCTCCCTCCAGTTCTCCTGTACTTTCTCTTCCTCCCATACTTTGGTGAAGAGGCTGTGGAGCATGTCCGTGTCCGTGGTGGTTGTTAGGTCAGCCTTGATTGCCTCTGCTGGTAATCCATCCGGCCGTGCAGCTTTTCCTGTCTTCAATGCCTCTTTCTACTGGGTCAGGTTGATTCAGGACTTATTTGAAGTGTTCGGCCCATCTTCTCCGCTGGTCCTGAATGGTAGCAATTGGGTTTCCCTGTTTATCCTTCACTGGCTTGTCTGTCTGATGGAACTTGCCTGCTAGCTACCTGGTGATCATGTAGAGGTCCTTCATATTCCCCTGTGCTGCAGCTGTTTCTGCCTGTTGGGCCATGATGTCTATGTGGGCCCTTTTGTCCTTTCTAATACTTTCTTTTTGACCTCTTTGTTAACCTGTATACTCTTCCTGTGCCCTTCCCTTTGCTGCTCTAGTTTTGCTTGTGTTTATCTTCTCTTTCTTTCAGTTTCTGAAGTGTTTCAACAGTGGTATTTTCTCAACTGGTCAAGTATGGTGTTATTCACCGTCAAAGATGGAGAAAAAAAATATTAATAATAATTATATTCTCCTTTGGTTCATTACAATTTACTCAAGCCTAGTAACAGACACAATATTTCTGACACTGGGAATACATTCCCCGAGATCCATAGATGTCCCTAGATACCAAGAACATGCAAATGGGCCTTGTAGAAGTGGAGCAATCTTCCATTTACTTAGGTATGTATTTTTAGGCGGATTTTAAGGAAATATGGCTAGGGCTTAAGAGGTTAATCAAATAAGAACTAGTAAGAACTTGCCGCGGGGAACCGCGCTGTCAAACCGAGCCCACAGGTTCCAAACCTATTTCCATGGTAAACAGAGATTGTATATGAGGTTCTCAGAACTGCATTTGAGTAGCTCAGGAGGTAGTTCCAGGAACACTGGAGGCGGAGCTAGCAGCGCTCTCCATTGTGACTGGTCAAGAAATGTGTCGCCACATCCAAAAAGGTAGCTAGCTGGGGGTGAAAGTTCATCACTCCATTTTCCAAATCCGAGCGCAAAAGAAATATATGATAATAAATTAATTATAGGTACAACAAGAGGCTCTTCCATGTTTGCTTATTCCGCAAAGGTTCTGAAAGGTTCCTTTATAGAAAGTTCCTTGTGTTCCTTTGACAATTGAAGTAATCTACAAGTAAACTAGTGACCACTGCAGTCCCTGTCGTCTGCCGTCAACTCATCTCCTACCAACTTTCCTCCCAAGTGTTAGGCTCTTTATTCACTTCCATTCATTTTGGGGGCCAAGTCTAAATATAATACTTCTGAAGTATAAACAAACTACTGCTGCAAATATATATATATATATATAAAAAGATAATTCTGAGTCAAAGGTATGGGTTTGTTTTGGCATTTGATGCATCTTTACAGATTTATTTGAATCCCGTCAAGTTGTTGTAGGGTTGAGTGTGCCGTGTCCTGCATATAATATTGGGGAGTGGTTACCAAGGTTACCTGCTGCCTTGTCGGAGGAAAGTCTAAACATTCTGTGAGTAGCCGACAGTTGGTACTACACCTCAAGTGAGAAATAGTTTCTACATTAATAGCTCATATAAACAAGTAGCTTTGACTCAGAAAAATATATGACACAGAATAGGGATGAAACGGTTACCGGTTTTGAATGATAACCAGTCAAAACCCCTGATGGTTAATACTGGTTTATGTGTATGTACTGCATGCGAGTGTGTTTGTGTGTCTCACCAGATGTGGTTGTCTTAGACAGAGCATTGAGGATGCCTTCGCGTGTGATATCAACTCGCGACAGGATGCTGGCCAAGGCGGGGCTAGGCGGCACAGCTTTAGAGGCTGCTGATTGGCCAGAGGGGGTGGTTGGTGTTGAAGGGCTGGGTGCTGAGAAGCAGACAAACCAACATGGGAGGGGTCAAAGGTCAAAACCATGGCATGAAGAAGAATTACACACAGATTGACTTTCAGATTATAGTTCGATTTAGACAAAAAATTCAAAGAAATAACTTTAAGAGTGATGAGCTCTCAAAGTAAGGAAAATGCAATGACATAAATTACACACTTGCTGAGATGGTTAGAACCTCCTACTTCCCTACCTATATTAAAAGATCACATTTTAAGATATAAAAACTAAACAAAAAACAATAAAATAATTTTAATCTGGACACGTATACATTACACAGGTCAGCCATTTTGCTCGTATGTCATCCAGCTCAGGTTGGGATTAATCTCCAGTCTGTTTGCACCCCAGGGTCACTCACACGGCTGCCTTCAACCCCACCGGCTCACCTGAACTCTTCATGGCCGACGTTATGGAGCTGAGGATGGAGCTGATCTTTCCGAGGTCCACGTTTGCCAGGTTGACCCCCAGGGGGGTGGTTGGGCAGATGGGGGTGGAGGGGGTCCCTGGCGTAGCCGCTGCGCTGGTGGTGGTGGGGGTCTTAGGAGCTCTGGTGGGCGTGGCTGGAAGCGTGAGCTTTGACGACACCACCGGTAGCTTTGTTGGTTTGGAAACGGCAGAGGGCGTTTTGTCCTTCTTGTCGTCAGCTAGTGAAAACAAAGTGGCAAAATGAACCTTCAAATATACTAATGAATCGTTCATATATTAATCAAAATACTACATTGCCAGAAAAGAAAAATAGGGTTCTACAAAAAAAAATTATTAAATGAATCCAGTCATTTGCAAACTTCAGAAGAGAAACCTTTGTTATTTTCAACAGACCCTATTCTTCTATCACCTGGCATTATACAGATCGATTCTGAACAAAATCTTGCCAACTGAACTTCGAATGAATTAACTGCATTTGTCTGGGTGCTGCATAGGGATGGGCATTTTAAAGAAAAATCCAGATCGATTGATCGCATGCTATACTCGATTGATCGTGTATTACTCAAAAAAATAAATAGTTTTTTTTTTAACTTAATTTTGTTCATTCACGTATGTTTAAGGAAACCAACAAACAGTTATAATCTTACACATACATGTGAAACAAATATGTAAAAAAAGATTTTTTTTAAAATCATAAACATTATTAATAATTTAAGATCGATTTTTCTCATAGCTACGAGTAATCGATTACTCACGCCCATCCCTAGTGCTGCAGTAGGATGCACAAGTTCCAGCTGCAATTCTACCAACAAAATAACATGCAACAGACAAAGAAAATTGGGTTGGTTACTAGGGGTGGGTCCAGATCAATATATCGATCTATTATCAATTATTAGGGATGTCCGATATTATCGGCAGATATCGGCATTAAAATGTGATATCGGAAAATATCTGTATTGTTTTTTTTTTTTTACATTTCTATAACCTTTATTTACCCAGGCAAGCAAGTAAGAACAATTTCTGATTTTATTTATTGTCAAAAGTATGCATAATGTTGTGTTAATTCCACAACAAGAGATATGTAATGTTAATTACCTGAAATTATTCCATTTTTTGGGGGGGGAAACCCTGCATATATCGGTATCGGTTGATATCGGTATCGGAAATTAAGAGTTGGACAATATCGGTATAGGTAAAAATGCCAATATCGAGCATCCCTATCAATTATCAAATAGGATCGATGCAATGTAAAAAGATCGATTCATATTGCGATACTCCCCTGGTGAGCATATCCGC
Source organism: Notolepis coatsorum (assembly GCF_963971535.1). NCBI lineage: Eukaryota > Metazoa > Chordata > Actinopteri > Aulopiformes > Paralepididae > Notolepis > Notolepis coatsorum. The sequence goes on from NC_140183.1 coordinate 86,239,594, forward strand.
CCGGCCGCAACAACAATATCTCTGTGTGTGTTAGACAGCATGGCTTCAGAGTCCGCCTATTTTGCGACCTATTTTGTTTTTTCCCCACAACGGGTCAAATGCATGCTTTCCATCCTCGCCATAGCGTTGCGTTGTTAGCGTAAGCTAACTAAGCTAAGCTGATGGAGCCATAGAGAGAACAGCAGAGGTCCATTAGGGACTGGGAAGGAGTGCATTCTCGAGACAGCGCCACTACCAGGATCTGGCCGGTACTGCACCTTCGGACTCCCAATATGCCTTTTCCAGCCAACATACAGCTCTGTGACAGTGAATAGGATATTAACACTTTCAGTGCCCAGCAGGGGCCGCACATTTAGTGCTTGAATGCCCACCACCCACTTCAATGTTAGCATTAATATCGCCTAATCTATGTTTTAAATTATGGCTGTGTCTAATCTGCCCGTCGCTTATCAATGACTCATTTTCCAGTCAACATTGTCGAAGCGGATTGTTTTTTTATCGGTTAATTTCCGTTTTATAGCATTTTGAAAAGCCCTCGTTTTCAAGGGGGGAAAAAGAATCTGTGATAAACGCCCTGTACTGTAATATTCTAGAACGTTGTCATTTTTCGGCCTATTTATGAATCGTTTTCAAATAAACGCTAGATTATCGATAGTATATGTGTATGTATGCACGCTGGTGCCGCAAGCTGAAAATCGATTCTCTTAGTTCCTGATCGCTCGCACAGTCAAACAGCCATATCACATATAGGGGAAAAGCTTATATCTCCGTGAAAACAGGTCTGATAATCCTAAGACTGGTAAAATAGATTCCTTACCTGAGATCAGATGGTATCCAAATGGATTATTCCAATTCCTGATCGCCATTCCAAAAATCTATCCTTTTATTGATCCAACGCGTATACTGTAAAACACATATTACACGCTGTGCTGAGGGTCCACAATGAATCTGATCGGCTCCGGTTACATGCGTGAGAAGTAAAATGTGGATTCCGGAGTTTTTTTTTCTCATCCATTTTCATTGAGTCCAATCCAAAAGGGTGCATTACCATCTGGGAGACGATAGGGGGCGCTTTTTTCACATCTGAGCTCCTGGTGGGGCTGGTTTACCAACGGTAGACTCGGTGATGAAATATGAATTCAGATCGCTAATAAAAAAAATGTAACGAGAATTCTCGTGATGGGCATTCAAAGTGTTAATATTAAAAAAACGAACCAAAAACAGTGAACAGGAGGTCTATTTGTATTAAAAACAATAGATTGTTTTTCATTAAATGTCTGGAAGAGCTCAAAAATTAAAACGTCAAATGATATTTCCATTGCCTTTTTTTGTTGTCGATTTAAATGTTACCGATTGTGTTAAATGGGCTTATAATATCGTCTCATATCGATCGCAGGCACCTGAATCGAATCGTATCGTGGCAGACTTTGTGATATCGGAAAGTATCGTTGTCCAAAGAATCGATATCATAACGTATCGTGATGAAACTGGTGATTCCCACCCCTATTGGTTACAGAATACAAGGTGTCGGTCATCAAAGAAAAACATAGAATATGTCCTTTCAGAGTCATGCTGGAGTACGACTGAAATGCTGCTTCTAATTTTGGAAAATGTTCGACTGCTGCATCGTTGCGCGATTGGATCGCAGCCAGGAGAGCTGTGGTCAACTCCAGCAACGGCAGCAACTAAAAGGGTTTTGATGCCACTAACCCAGATTGTTGATGCTGGCCGTCTCCTCGTCAGACAGATCCATGTCCTCTGGGTCCCTGTTGTCTCTGGCCAGCTCTCCCTCGTCCATGGCACTGCCATCCAGCTCAGGGTCCAGCTGGGCGCTGCTGGCCTCTATCCCCAAGCCTTGGAAGGGAGAGTCAGAGCCAGTGGGGGAGGGGGCGTCCGCCGAAGGTGAGGGGACGGGGGAGTCCTCGGGTCCGGGGAGGGATGACTTCAGAGCATCCAGCTTCCTTTTGAGGCTGGCCACACGGTTGGCAAATGCATTGTACGCCTGGACAACAGGATAAGGAGAGAAATTTGGAACAGGAGCAAATTAATTATCCAACTATAAATGAAGGAATCTCTGTCCGTCTGTCACATATCCCGAGAACCGCTCATCCGATCGACTTCACACTTGGCACGTGTATTACTGAGGGAGTGCAGTGTTCAAGTGTGAAGTTGATCGAGTGAGCGGTTCTCAAGAACGCTGCAAGCAGCCAGACCACGGCTCTCTACCATAGCTCTCCACAACACTGCAAGCAGCCAGACCACGGCTCTCTACCACGGCTCTCCACAACGCTGCAAGCAGCCAGACCACGGCTCTCTACCACGGCTCTCCACAACGCTGCAAGCAGCCAGACCACGGCTCTCCACAACACTGCAAGCAGCCAGACCACGGCTCTCCACAACACTGCAAGCAGCCAGACCACGGCTCTCTACCACGGCTCTCCACAACGCTGCAAGCAGCCAGACCACGGCTCTCTACCACGGCTCTCCACAACGCTGCAAGCAGCCAGACCACGGCTCTCCACAACACTGCAAGCAGCCAGACCACGGCTCTCCACAACGCTGCAAGCAGCCAGACCACGGCTCTCCACAACGCTGCAAGCAGCCAGACCACGGCTCTCCACAACGCTGCAAGCAGCCAGACCACGGCTCTCCACAACGCTGCAAGCAGCCAGACCACGGCTCTCCACAACGCTGCAAGCAGCCAGACCACGGCTCTCCACAACGCTGCAAGCAGCACTTCCGAGCAGCCACACACTCCGAACAGGCACTAGTGTGATGAAAGTGGCGTGATTCAGTGTTTTTTCCACAATGTTGTTTTCTGTGATGGGTTAATTTACTGTCCAATGGCATTATGGGTTACTATCCACTTCCTTGATTCTCTCTCTCTCTCTCTCTCTCTCTCTCTCTCTGCATCCCCTTAACAATTGTATGTATTGAGCTGTACTGTACCCATTCTGCAATCTGTTAATAAACT